>NC_069500.1:21448741-21639131 GCF_027579735.1 Bombina bombina
TTCCTACAAATAAATACAATTAAATAAACTAGCTAAAGTACAAAAAATAAAAAAGAACTAAGTTACAAAAAATAAAAAAATATTTACAAACATAAGAAAAATATTACAACAATTTTAAACTAATTACACCTACTCTAAGCCCCCTAATAAAACAACAAAGCCCCCCAAAATAAAAAATGCCCTACCCTATTCTAAATTACTAAAGTTAAAAGCTCTTTTACCTTACCAGCCCTGAACAGGGCCCTTTGCGGGGCATGCCCCAAGAAGTTCAGCTCTTTTGCCTGCAAAAAAAAAACATACAATACCCACCCCCCAACATTACAACCCACCACCCACATACCCCTAATCTAACCCAAACCCCCCTTAAATAAACCTAACTCTAAGCCCCTGAAGATCATCCTACCTTGTCTTCACCTCACCAGGTATCACCGATCCGTCCTGGCTCCAAAATCTTCATCCAACCCAAGCGGGGGTTGGCGATCCATCATCCGGTGGCTGAAGAGGTCCAGAAGAGGCTCCAAAGTCTTCATCCTATCCGGGAAGAAGAGGCGATCCGGACCGGCAACCATCTTGATCCAAGCGGCATCTTCTATCTTCATCCGATGACGACCGGCTCCATCCTGAAGACCTCCACCGCGGACCCATCTTCTTCCGGCGACGTCCAACTGAAGAATGACGGTTCCTTTAAGGGACGTCATCCAAGATGGCTTCCCTCGAATTCCGATTGGCTGAAAGGATTCTATCAGCCAATCGGAATTAAGGTAGGAATATTCTGATTGGCTGATGGAATCAGCCAATCAGAATCAAGTTCAATCCGATTGGCTGATCCAATCAGCCAATCAGATTGAGCTTGCATTCTATTGGCTGTTCCGATCAGCCAATGATAATTTATTTAATAAGAGTTAATTAATTTCGTTAGATGTAAATTATATTTAACTTAGGGGGGTGTTAGTGTTAGGGTTAGACTTAGCTTTAGGGGTTAATACATTTATTAGAGTAGCGGTGAGCTCCAGTCGGCAGATTAGGGGTTAATAATTGAAGTTAGGTGTCGGCGATGTTAGGGAGGGCAGATAAGGGGTTAATACTATTTATTATAGGGTTAGTGATGCGAATTAGGGGTTAATAACTTTATTATAGTAGCGCTCAGGTCCGCTCGGCAGATTAGGGGTTAATAAGTGTAGGCAGGTGGAGGCGACATTGAGGGGGGCAGATTAGGGGTTAATAAATATAATATAGGGGTCGGCGGTGTTAGGGGCAGCAGATTAGGGGTACATAAGGATAACGTAGGTGGCGGCGCTTTGCGGTCGGCAGATTAGGGGTTAATAAGTGTAGGCAGGTGGAGGCGATGTTGAAGGGGGCAGATTAGGGGTTAATAAATATAATACAGGGGTCGGCGGTGTTAGGGGGAGCAGATTAGGGGTACATAAGGATAACGTAGGTGGCGGTCGGCAGATTAGGGGTTAAAAATTTTATTCGAGTGTCGGCGATGTGGGGGGACCTCGGTTTAGGGGTACATAGGTAGTTTATGGGTGTTAGTGTACTTTAGAGTACAGTAGTTAAGAGCTTTATAAACCGGCGTTAGCCCAGAAAGCTCTTAACTACTGACTTTTTTCCTGCGGCTGGAGTTTTGTCGTTAGATGTCTAACGCTCACTTCAGAAACGACTATAAATACCGGAGTTAGAAAAATCCCATTGAAAAGATAGGATACGCAATTGACGTAAGGGGATCTGCGGTATGGAAAAGTCGCGACTGAAAAGTGAGCGTTAGACCCTATTTTGAGTGATTCCAAATACCGGCGGTAGCCTAAAAACAGCCTTAGGAGCCTCTAACGCTGGTTTTCACGGCTACCGCCAAACTCCAAATCTAGGCCTAAGAAATTTATTAGCCCCTAAACCGCAAAACCCCACATTTCAAAGTAACTATTTAACTTATTAACCCTTTAACCGCCAAACCCCCACATTGCAAAGTAACTATTTAACTTATTAACCCCTAAACCGCCAAACCCCACATCACAAAGTAACTAATTAACTTATTAACCCCTAAACCGCCAAACCCCCACATCGCAATAAACCTAATTAATATATTGACTCTTAAACCGCCAACCCCCACAACGCAAATAACTAATTTAATTACTAAGCCCCCTAACCTAACACCCCCTAAATTAACCCCAAATTACATAAAATACTAAATTACAATTAAAAAAAAAATCCTAACAGTGCTAAAAAAAAAATCTAACATTACAGAAAATAAACCAAATTATCAAAAATTACAAAATTAAACCTTATCCCTATGAAACTAAAAAAGCCCCCCCAAAATAAAAACGCCCCCTAATCTAATACTAAACTACCAATAGCCCTTAAAAGGGCTTTTTGTAGGGCACTGCCCCAAGTTAAAGGGACAGTCTACCATAGAATTGTTATTGTTTTAAAAGATAGATAATTTTGAAAAGGGTCCTTGCATTGAAGATTCAGTGTACGGCGGTGACCGTATGAAGAGGATGTCTTCAAAGATGGACACGCTCTGCGCTGCCGGGATGAAGATAAAAGACGCAGCCAGGATGAAGATAGAAGATGCCGTCTGGATGAAGATAGAAGACACCGTCTGGATGGATGAAGACCTCGCCGCCTGGATAAAGACTTCTCGCCGCCTGGATGTCCGGACTTCAGAAACTGTAAGTGGATTGACGGGGGTTAGTGTTAGTTTTAGATTAGGGTTTGGGCTTTTTTAAAAGAGCTTAATGCCCTTTTAAGGGCAATGCAAAAAAGCTAAATGCCCTTTTAAGGGCAATGCCCATACAAATGCCCTTTTCAGGGTTTTTAAATGTAATTTTTATGTTAGGTTAGGTTTTTTATTTTGGGGGTTTGGTTGGGTGGTGGGTTTTACTGTTAGGGGTCTTTGTATTTTTTTACAGGTAAAAGAGCTGATTTCTTTAGGCCAATGCCCTACAAAAGGCCCTTTTAAGGGCTATTGGTAGTTTATTGTAGGCTAGGTTTTTTCTATTTTTATAGGGCTATTAGATTAGGTGTAATTGTTTTATTTTGGATAATTTTGTTTGTTATTTTTAATAATTTAGTGTTTGTTATTTCTTGTAATTTAGTATTTTTTATTTTTTGTATTTTAGAATTATTTTTTTTAGTAGTGTTAGTTTTTTTTAATGTGTAATTTAGTTTATTTAATTGATATTATTGTTATTTTAATTTTAGTATAATAGTTATGTTAGGTTAATTGTTAGTTTGAACTTAGTTTTTTTTTAATTTCACAGGTAAGTTTTTATTTCTTTTAAGATAGGGATATTCTAATTTTAATTTAAAGTTAGGGGGTTGTTAGGTTTAGGGGTTAATAGTTTAATTTAGTTTTTTTATGATGTGGGGGGCTGGCGGTTTAGGGGTTAACAGGTTAATTTAGTGGCGGTGATGTGGGAGGCCAGAGGTTTAGGGGTTAATAACTTAATTTAGTGGCGACGGTGTCGGGGAGCGGCGGAATAAGGGTTAATAGCTTCATTATAGTGTTGGCGATGTTGGGGTGTGGGGGAATAGGGGTTAATAACTTTATTATAGTGGCGGCGATGTCGGGGAGCAGCGGATTAGGGGTTAATAACTTTATTTCGGTGTCAACAATGTCGGGGGCGGCAGATTAGGGGTGTTTAGACTTGGGGTTTATGTCAGGGTGTTAAGTTTAAACTTAACTTTTTTTCCCCATAGACATCAATGGGGTTGCATTACGGTGATCGCCATTCCGCACTTCAGGTGTTAGGTTTTTTTTTCTAACACTCTCTCCCTATTGATGTCTATGGGGAAAGCGTGCATGAGCACGTATTCTCAGCCCTTGGATTTTGTGCGGTATGGAGCTCATTGCCACCATATCGCACGCACAAGGCAGCTTTTTAGAAACTTGTAATGGCAGCGCTATGGAGGTTGAAATAATGCAACTTTTGTTGTGTTTGTTTCGCACCGTCTATAGCACAAAACTTGTAATCTAGGTGAGTATTAGGTAGTTTGCGATGTGGGTGAATGGCAGATCAGGGTTTCATAGTTTAATTAGGCATATTGCGATGTGGGGGTTGGCGGATTAGGGGTTAATATAATTTATTAGTTATTGCGGTGGGGGATTGTGGTTGACAGGTAGATATTGCGCATGCGTTAGGTGTTAGTTTATATTTTCAGGGAGTTACGGTGCTCACATTTTCATAACAAGGCTTGCAGCGCCTGCCTATGTGTGGCGAGTTGAAAATTGAGAAAAATGTCTCAATTTTCGCCGCGTAAGTCCTTGTGTTGAATATGTGATACCGATTTGTGATGCAGTGAAGCCCAGTAAAAGGCTGATAGGACGATCATAGGCTCTTTGTGGAGCAGGAATATAATAAAAAAAATTCCACACAAAGGGCCCCTTCTGAGTTAGAAGATATTTGATGTGAGATGACTTTCTATAAACTGTTTGCAGGATTCTGTTTTTAGAGCCATGGTAATGCTAATAAAGTATGGCACACAAGAGAAGTAATAATCACACAAGATGATCTGGCTGAACACATATTTTCATGACTTACTGAACCAGTTTTATAAAAGTCTTTAATGAGTATTTAAACTTCTTCCTTTTTTTGCAAAATTCCTATTCCTGTACTGAAATATTATTTTTTTTTTTGTGGAAGACGTACGAGTCAACCAGTGATCTGAATCATGAAAGAAATATTTTGGGGTTTATGTCCCTTTAAAGGGACAGTGAACCTACCTACTGCTCCTGGCTCTACTGAGCGGGTCTGTTTTTTTTCCTGAGCGCATCGCGGGCACGGTGTCTAGTCACAGTGTGCCTGATCACGCTATTAAACTCAATGTAGCTCGCTCCCACTCTGGTCTGGTAGTGGGAGCGAGCTACATTGAGTTTAATGGTGCGATAGGGCAGCTGTGACTAGACAGCGTGCCCGCGATGCGGTCAGGAAAAAAAACAGACCCGCTCAGTAGAGCCAGGAGCGGCGTTCTGTAAAATTAATTTTCGTAGTAAAATATCTCTGCAGTCCTTTGCTTTAAAAGCTGCAGCTAAGCTAATGTTATATAATTCTGAACTATGTGCAGAATTATATACCATTATTTAGTAGGTTTACTGTTCCTTTAAATACTAAAAGTGGGGGGCGGAGCCTGGAGGAGCATGGTGATGGCTGCTTAATCACTAAGCTCTGAGTGTACTGAGCCAACTAAGAGTACTAAACAGCTATCATGCAACCCAAAAGTGGCTGACAGATAAAGGAATACCTCCCTGAGACTTAGGAGCAACAGTGAGCTGCTATCCTGCAGAAGCGAGAGTCATCTCACGGAGCAACGCTTCTCTATCTAACCCGCATAGAATCATGGCCGCAGCCCGTGAAAACAGCAGCGAGCGGCAACGATACAATCTACCAAAGTGATCGCAGAAGAAGGGATTTCTAGTAGTAACCTACCGCACACGGCTCCGGTTCGGGTAAGAAAGTTCAAGCAACCCGATGCACACTTAAAAGCAACAGCGGAGGAGGAAGGAGGAACTATGCAATAATAAGGGCCGCCATCTTAACAGAGATCAGACGCAGCTACAGGCCCTGATATCACCGCATCTCACAGACAGACCCTTTCTTGAGCCGGCTACAGAGCGGGAACAGAAATCAGGCAAGTGATATAAATCTGAGCTCTATGAGGGGATAAAACCATCGCAACATTGAAAAGGCAGGCAGGTGGAGGCTCATTTTAAAGGCGATCTATGCTAAAAACACAGCAGGGACACAAAGACTCACATCAGATCAGGGTCTTGAGGAGTTTATTAACTACAAAGGGTCTAATAGAGTAAGGGGAACATCACCTACAATAGACAAGACCAGGCTGCAGAAACATATTAACCCCTTCCTTATCTTTATAGCTAATCACTATAACCCCAGCATATCCACATAGGAGCAGGGGAGGGGAATAAAAAACAGACTGTTTAACTTTGTCACGGGTCAACAAACTCTGACAGAATTAATACAGACATGTCTGCCAGGAAGCAAAATAAGGCAGGTCTGGGAGCAAAATTATCTACACAGCACCCTTTCTTTAAATCCTCCAAAGGGGACAAGAATCAGAACACAGAAACAACGCAGCTGGAGGAAGAAATATATTCTGACACTGAATCTATAGATATAAATATGGATCAAACCCCAGCAACTAAAGCTGACCTCAAAAATCTTATGTCTAAGCAAGATATCAATACTATCTTTAACAAAATGTGGGAGAAAATGGACACATTACAAGCCACGGTCACCAATAGCCTAACAGAGATCAAACAAGATATGCTGGTCCTAGGTACCAGAATTGATTCTCTAGAAGAAAGAGAAGAAACCACATCTGAAGATATAACTGTTCTCTCCCAACATATGTCCACACAACAACAAGAGTTAATGGAAATACAAGACAAAATGGAGGATTTAGAAAACCGAAGCCGCAGGTGTAATATAAGATTAAAAGGGGTCCCTGAAACAGTAACAACACCAGAGCTGCCAGAATTTCTCCTGCAGTTGTTCCAGGCCATCACGGATAACAAAGATGAAGGTAAATTTGAAATGGACAGAGCACATAGAGCCCTCAGGGCAAAACCCAAAAAAGGTGACCCACCTAGAGACATTATAATAAAGATGTTGCGATTTCGTGACAAAGAAGAAGTGTTAACAGCGGCAAGACACAACCCCACTTTCAAATTTAAAGGTTCGGTTATTCAATTTTTTCAGGACTTATGTCTGAGGACTCTCCAAAGACGCAGTACCATGCGGCCCCTTACACAACTCCTACGCAAGACCCAAATACCTTACAGATGGGGATTCCCATTCTCACTTAATATCTTATTCGAAGGAAAAACGATTTCACTCAAAGACCCTGCAGAAATACCTACTATATGCAAGACTCTGAAGCTTGAATGCCCTGATATACAGCTTTCACCACTGGAACAGGAAGCAAATCACCCAACCTCTCGCCAGTCACCTTCCGCCAAGGACAGATGGACCAAAGTTGGGAAAAAGAAACAGAAAACTTGAAGGAATCTGGTCCCTGATCGCCCGATACGATCACAAACCCTTCTCTTTTTTTTTCTTCTCTCCTGTTAGAACAGACTAAACAGGATGGCTCACAGTTAGAGGAACTCCGGAGGGATAGATCCTTACCACCTCAGACGTTTTGCAGATAAGTATATCATTTTTTATAAGATCAATATGTCCTGCCTACGAGACTTTTACCATCTAAAACTAAGCAGACAGGCAGAAGCTTCTAAAGACCCCACCACAGGGGCCGAACCGGGACTGTCCAAGGACGGTTAAACACCCACAAGTTATTGACTAGTTTAAAGTCAGCTGAGAACAATTTATTTACTCTTATTAAAGTTATAAATTATCTTTCATGTTGTACACAGTTTGGTATGCACATCTACCCCAATGTGCAATTCTAGAATGTTCACAGATGTAATGTATGTTTTACACATATATGTTATTATGTTCTGTTATCTTTATTGTTTCAATTCTTTTTTTTTAGTTGCTGTTATAGATCCGGTATGGGAACACTCATACTGCACGACTGCTATGTCTATATGGTCACAACCTTACTGCATTTGCTTAACCTCCTACAAGGTACTCAGAACACAGGGAAGGAGATCCGAGGTGAGGGGTAATACGTTTCAGAATACAATACATTCTATAGTATATAGATTAACAAAACACAACACCCTAGACCTTACTTACGCACCACTTACAGAGAACTCTCCAAACCACTGCAAACACCCACCCACTGAGATAGATGGACTCCTGGTCTATTAACCTAATTTCTCACAATGTCAGGGGATTGAATTCAGACATTAAACGTAGAACGGCACTCATGCAATATAGGTCTCTCAAAGCAAATGTGATCTTTCTCCAGGAAACACATTTTGTACATTCCCAAATACCCAAATACTGGACTAGAGATTTCTGCCACCACTATCATGCTACCTCTGATTCCAAAAAACGTGGGGTATCCATATTAATACACTCCTCCCTACCCTTTATACATCAGGAGACAGTTGCAGACAGGGAGGGCAGATTCCTCATTGTAAAAGGCCAGATTCAGAATTCTGATATACTGTTTTGCAATATCTATGCACCAAATGACAAACAAGATACCTTTTTCAGACAAATCTCACATCTCTTGACAGGGTGGTCTCAAACTCGGACAATCTTAGCGGGAGACTTTAACGTGGACCTCACATTGCAATCCAAAAACTACAACCCCCCGCGCTCTACCAAACAACATAAACATTGTAAAATGATCAAGGTTATACAAGACTATCTCACTACAAACTCACTAATAGACTCCTGGAACGCACTATACGGACGCACAAACGACTCCACCTTTTTCTCAACGGCTCACAAAACATACAGTAAACTAGACTATATATTTGTCAGTCAATTCCTAAGGCCTATCTTAATAACCTCAAACATCCATTCCTGCGTATGGTCAGATCACTCCATAGTACAACTCACCCTAGGCGACATACAAGTCCCAGGGAGGACAAAATCTTGGACATATGACCCCATATGTTTAAGGGACCCTATGGTCCGTACAACGATAGAACGTAACATGCTAGAATACTGGGACATTAACACAGAGACAACGACCAACCCTATCATGACTTGGGCTGCTCACAAGACTTACCTAAGGGGACTATTGATAAAAGAAAAATCTATCCTTCTTAAAAAGCGGAACACACAGAAGGTGACTCTGCAGAAAGAAATAGACAACCTAGAGAGACAACACAAAATGACACAATCTAGAGTTACACTAACACAGCTTCAGGGAAAGAGGACAGAATTAGCAACTATTTTAAATGACCAGGCAGTCAAAGCAGCTTTCCGGCTTAAGACTAACTACTACATATATGCAAACAAGCCAGACAGATACTTAGCAAATAGAATCCGCGAACGGGCGAGAATAGCTTCCATAACACAAATCCGGAAACAAGATGGCACCACAACCTCCCATCCACAGGAAATTGTGGACTGCTTTGCCCAATATTATAGCGTCTTATATGAGGGAACTCATGTCACCCATTCCCCCACAAAGGAATCTATACTAACAAAATTACTAGACGATGCCCATTTACCTTCTATTCCAGAATCAGACAGAGATAGTTTGAATCAAGCGATAACTGCCAACGAAGTGCTAGGGGCGATTAAAGACTTAAAACCGGGTAAGGCCCCGGGTCCTGATGGGCTGCCTGGTGAATACTACAAACTATTTAAAAATTCCCTGACGCCACACTTAGTCAAATTTTCTAATTATATTATGCAGGGGTATGAGATCCCACACGACTTACTCGGAGCCAGGATAGTTGTGATACCCAAACCGGGTAAAGACCCACAGAATTGTCCTAACTACAGACCTATCTCCCTGATAAACCAAGATCTAAAGATCTTTACCAAAATTTTAGCCAATAGATTAAAACACATATTACCGAATATAATACACCCGGACCAAGTGGGATTTATAGCGGGCAGAGAAGCACCTGATAACGTCAGACGAATTATAGCGACATTGACCCAACTTGACCGGACGAAAACGCCTTCTCTGGTCCTCTCACTGGACGCAGAGAAGGCGTTTGACAGAATTGATTGGACATACATGTTCTCGGTCTTGGACAGAATGGGATTTTCAGGCCCATTTGTGGATGCCTTACACAGTATATACTCTAAACCCACAGCCACAGTCAGGGCCATGGGACATCATTCCAAAACCATAAATATTAAAAACGGGACGAGACAGGGTTGCCCGCTCTCCCCATTGCTGTTCGTCCTGTGCATGGAACCGTTAGCGGCCAATATCCGACACTCAGAAGAGGTTACTGGACTTAAAATTAAACACACAGACTATAAGATTTCTTTATTTGCGGACGATGTCCTCTTGACTCTAACCAGACCCCTGACATCCCTCACAGGATTATATGATATCTTACAACGGTTCTCTCAGGTTTCAGGCTATAAGATTAACATGGACAAAAGTGAAGCATTAGCCATAGCCTTACCACCTCACACAAAAAAACTAATTGAGTTAAACTTCTCATTTTCCTGGGTTAAGACACATATTAAATATTTAGGTACAAAGATACCGATTCAATACTCGGACTTATACAAGGCTAATTATCTCCCCCTATATAAAGAATTACGGTCGGACATTGCTAAATGGAAATTGTTAAATTTCTCCTGGTACGGTAGAATATCTGCCATAAAAATGAATCTACTACCAAGGATCCTATATCTGTTTAGAACCTTACCCATCCCAATTCCAAAAAATGACCTCAAAACCTTACAATCAGATATCAACCTCTTTATTAATGGCAAGAAACAAGCAAGAATCCCTCATATAATACTAACTAAGCACAGGCAGCTAGGGGGCGTTGGGGTCCCCAACCTGCTTAATTACTATGAAGCAGCTAGATTAGCACAAGATGCTCTATTGGGCTCCTCAATAGGAAATTTGGTGTGGAGGGAGATGGAGGTGGAGATAGGAGACCTCGAGACATCTGGGGATCTGATCTGGGATAGAACACTATCTCCACAACAAATCAAAAAATATTCCCCAGTGACGATATTATCACTTGACCACTGGAGAGCAATGGCGCTTGGGAAGGGAAGGATGCCCAAATTTTCCTCCAAAATGCCAATCAAATACCTAATCCCAAGGGAATACCGTAAACAATTAGATAAATGGGAAAATAAGGGTCTTTACAGAGTGGGAGACCTCCTTACGAATAATAAACCACTAACCTTCACTCAGATACAAGACAAACTAGCACCTCTCTCACCCAAATGGTATTTATACCTACAAATACTCTCGGCCCTAAACAAATTTATACCACACATACGAAAACAACCCAGCACCATACTAGAAAGACTATGCAGCACCCAACTGAGACCTAGGCAATCAATCTCTCAATTATACTTAGCAATACAGACTCCAGGGGACTGCACCAAAACACCTACTATGATCAGATGGGAAGCGGACACTAACTCCACACTAGAGATGCCAGAATGGCAAGACCTTTTTTATTCCTCGTGCAAGGGATTAATTAGTGTGGATTTACGAGAAAACAGCTTAAAGACCATCTTTCAGTGGTACCTGACGCCAGTTAAAACATCACACTATACAGAGGGCAGAAACAAAAACTGCTATAGGGGATGTAATTCGGTAGGCACCTATATACACATGTGGTGGGAATGCCCTAAGGTAGCTTACATATGGAACAAGCTCTCAGCTCACCTCAGCTTTCTCTTAGAAGAGCAAATTGAGTTATCTATCTCCCAGGGACTACTGAATGCCCCTATACCAAATTTTAACAAACACATCAACATTCTTATTAAAATACTCTGCACGATAACAAGGGTGAGTATTGCCAAATATTGGAAAGAGGGAGTACCGACATGGAAGGAAATTCTAGAGAGATTTAAAATGACATACTCCTTACACGAAGCGGCAGCGACGATGCTGGGCACGACTGACACATTTCACAAGATCTGGTTCTACTGGATACTACACCCAACCTAAAGAACCGCACCCAACACCATATATACAAATAGGGAACAAGATCTCAAAGAAAGATAGGAACAGAGTTAGGCAAAATGCAGAAGATAGAGAAGACACGAAGCTATAGGATCAGATGAGGCATTAAAAACCCCTGCAACCACAGAAAACTAGGAAAACATAGGGGGACCTGTTTCTAAGAAACTGCAGTAATGTACGATTGATAGACCATAAATGACCAAACGTTTTATTGATCTGTTCATTTTGGGTTTTTTTTGTTTGTTTTTTTTAGTGTTAATTCTTTTAGTTTTTTCTCTTTTTTCACTTTTTTGTAATAAGAACACAAGTTATGTATTGGTAGTTTTTGACGAGAAACATACCGGGTATGATGCACTAGCATCGAGAATTCATAATATATGACAGAGTTTAATGATAAGACTGTGAAATTGATAATGGTATATACTGGTTGCTGTGCATCAATGCCTGAGGAACAGATTTTGTAATTAACTGCATAAGATGTATATTATGTTTGAAAAAGTTACTTCAATAAAAATTATTTTAACATAAATACTAAAAGTGACAATTTCTTTAACATAAAAATTGAATTTTAAAAAGGTATTTGCAGCTCTCAATCTTCCAAGTACTTCCAGAATTGAAGGCAGTGGCAATGTTGTTCAGATCATGATAATCAATACAAGGTTCATGGTCTTTATTTTCAGCAAAAATCAGCTGACACTTGTGATGTAGAAGGATGCTGCTTTTGTAAATGTTCTTTTACATAGATCTTGTATCTCTGGTTTAGATATATATTATATATTGTAGATCCAGGCGGAAGGATAACAGGCTGATCATTGGCTCTTAGTGGAGCAGGAATATTATAGAACTTCTTGTGGGGTATCTTCTGGGTTATAACAAGATATGTGATCAAACGTGAGATGACTGTTCTCTTGACACAGCTCTAAAGGAAATTCTTAATGTTGATTTCTTAAGTTATTATTATGTTTTTAGAGCCATGGTATGGCACACAGGAGATGTAACAGTCTCAGAAGCTACCATTTAAGATTATCTACCTGAACATATATACTGTATATATTTTTAGATATTTTTTCTTGAGGTAAAATAAGATGTAACATACAATGTACTCATAGAGAACAGAATCATCAAAATACAAACAAAAAGACCCAAAGACCTACTCATCTATATCCCAGAGAGTATACAGTGAATATTACTAGAAATGTTACCTCATGTTTCAATACATTAGCTAAGTAATTAACCCCAAAGAACAAACAATTAGCATAATAAAGGCTTACCCCAAATGAGAACGGGATGGCCAATCTTGGACCAAATAAAATATGGGTATTAATTGAGGGGTTAGTAGCCACTCTTGGACCAAATAAAATATGGGTATTAATTGAGGGGTTAGTAGCCACTCTTGGAGGCTACTTATGTATGTCTGTCACAAAGGGGACATCTTATCAATCCTCAACTAAATATGCCCTTGGTGTCTTGGCCACAGACAGCTAGACTGTAGACATATATATTCACCATAAGTATATAGTCAATATTAAATGACTGAAAGGTTATAAAATCTAATACTATTTCTATTGATCTATTGCCTTCCCTATTGTGGTAAACTAGGTCAATCAAAAATAACAAATATAAAGCATAGGACCTAAACATCATGAGTATCCTCATTCAATATCATATAATGGCCATAGCTTAAAAGTAAAAAGGATATATTTAACCCTGAGCACTTCAGCCAGACCCTATATGAGGAAAAGAGGTACGCTTGATTTCCCATAACCTCAAACTAATGTCTAGTCATTACAAAGGAAATATACAGCCTTTCCTCTATTTAGCTTTAGGTAACAAGCACTCAACAAATCAATTCAAATAACAGTCACCAAGATTACAAGTTGTGCGCTAAACCGCGTGTGTAAATAACACAAATAAATGAGCGGTATCGCACTCTCCAAAAAAAACTAACACCTGCGATCGTGGAATGGCGATCGCTATAACACAATCCCCATTGATATCTATGGGGAAAAGAAAGTTATATAAAAAGCTAACACCCTAACATAAACCCCTAGTCTAAATACCCCTAATCCGCTGCCCCCCGGCATCGCCGACACTAAATAAAACTATTAACCACCTAAACCACCGCCCCTGCATCACTAACACCTAAATAGAGCTATTAACCCCTAAACCGCCGCCCCCCCACATCGCAACTACTATAATACAACTATTAACCCCTAAACCGCCGGCCCCCCACGTCGCTACTACTATAATAAAACTATTAACCCCCAAACCGCCGGCCCCCCATTTAGGCCATTTATTAGGGTTTTGGGGTAGAAGATGGCATTAGATGAGATAGTAATTTAGTATTTTGGTGATCTGGCATTAACAAGGGACTCAACTGAAGGTAATGTACAGGTTGTTCCTAAAAGGATTAGCAAGTGATTAGTTATGGAGGTGAATGAATCATGTATAGCTTCAAGACAACTGACTTGTAGTGTTGATTTGATAGTTAGGGATAATATTGATGCATTCTTTGGTATTCCGGGGTGTTTGTTTGTTGGCGTTCTATATCCATGGTACGGGTTAAAAAAATATATTTTTGATATTTTGTATCACAATCTAATGACATAATTAGAAAGACTATGAAATCTAGAGTGTTTTAAAGTGCCATAAAACATTTTGAGGTATGTGCATATTATAAGGGTAAACTGAGGTAAAACAGTGTGTAAAAAAAAAAAAAGCTAACACCCTAATATAAACCCCTAGTCTAAATACCCCTGCCCCCCACCATCGCCAACGCTAAATAAAACTATTAAACCCTAAACCGCTGCCCCATGCATTGATAACACCTATATAAACTTATTAACCCCTAAACCGCCGTCCCCCCCACATTGCTACTACTATAATACAACTACTAACCCCTAAACTGCCGGCCCCACACATCGCTAATACTATAATAAAACTATTAACCCCTAAACCACCGGCCCCCCCCACATTGCTAATACTATAATAAAACTATTGCAACACACTAAATTAAACTATTAACCCCTAAACCTAACTATCCCCTATACTTTAAATTAAATTTACAATATAACTATCTTAAATAAATAAAAACTTACCTGTGAAATAAAAAAATTAAGATTAAACTATAAATAAGAGTATGGTGTAGTGGCCAAGCGCTAAGACAATCCCTAAGCTGAATACAAATAAAGGGCCTAACCAACCCCCAAAGGAAAGAACTAGTATGAAATAATATGTACAGCGCCAAAAAGGCTAAGGGATAAGTATAAACACTAAAAAGTTGGATGCTAAAAATGATTTAATACAAATGATAGAGTGGAATTTTAATACAAATGAATAAAAGCAATAATATAAATTAAAACAATACTATAAGTTAAATGTGTATAAAATCCCTATAATAAAACTTGCGTATAATGACAGTTAGGTCATGGATCCATGGGTAATAAGATGAGAGAATATGAAATAATAATAATGTAAACTCCACGTGTAAGTGCGAATAAACAGATAAGTAGATGAATAAGTGAACAAGTGTGCGAAGTGTTGTTACAGCATAGGTGAGCAGTTAACAGCCGAATGTGATAATGAAAATATGAACAGTATATACATATATAGGAAAAAACAATCCAAAAGGTAATAGTCAAAAAATAATAATAACTGGACAGTCCTGATGAAAGCACTGCAGTGCAAAAAGGAACAAAAAATGATAATCACAAGTAAGTTAATACCAATGAGTGAAAAAATGTGAAAAAATGAGGTGACACAGTGATGTGAAAAAATAAAAATATATAAAAAAGGAAAAAATATAAGATCAAAAATCCGGTGAAAAAACGAAAAAACAATAGTGATGTTCAACAAATGTTAATAAAGATCAAAAAGAGCAAAAATTGTGTTGTAATCCAAATAAAATGACAGTAAAATAGAAATAGTATCACATAGAAGAACCTTGAATCCTGAGGGGGAAAGTTCCCAGGTGAATCCTGACAGCGGTCAGTTCCTTATCCAATGTCCTAGAAATGTCCCTGTAGGAAAAGGATTAACATAGCGTAACAAGTCCTTAGAATAGTTAGAATCTTAAAATGATGCTTACCAACAGGTCTACGCGTTTCGGCCCCAAAAAAGGCCTTTATCAAGACTGCTGGATTGGTAAGCTGAGAGGCTTTAAATAACAGTATCACTTAAGTGACCGGATGTGGCTCTGAGGTGCACTTCCGGTTTCGCCACAAGAAAAAAGTGTTTAACATGTGTAAAATATGTATAGAATATGTCACTCAGAAATAAAGTTGTCCTATATTTTATTCCTCAAATTTATATATATGTATTTGATTAAGAATCGCCACTTCAATGTCCTTTGGCTCAGTGTATCTCAAGCATCCATAGTCGTGATGTCACTTCCGGTTTGCCGGGATAAACTTTTTATAGCTGATCTTATGTTTTAATAGCCTAAAGTGATGAGCTTGAATTAGAAGATGTAATTTAAGGTTTGTTATTAATATATTTGTATATTGAGGCTCGATCAGACTATGCTTTTATGGTGACGATTTTGCAGGGATTTGATTGGTCGTGACATCACGACCCGGATTCCTATGATCCTATTGGTGTTAGAAAAAGGTGTGTGGGTAATAGCCCTCCTGATTGGGTGTTAAACGCTGAGATGTCAAATAGTTTTTTAGCGAAGGGGGGAGAGATATTTTAAATGACAGAGGAGATTTAGATGATAAAGATGCCAGTTTCATAATAAGAACAGCTTGAAAAATGATTAGAGTTATGTTAGAGGTGATTTATATGCCTTCTCCAGTATGTTTGTGTATGATTATGAGTCATCGCACGAATCGTACATAATAGGGAGATGTAGTTTACATATCTTCTCCAGTGTGTATGTACATAGTGATGAGTGATATCCTTAATCATATGCCTTAGGTTTAAATGGGAAGATAGGAGGTCTATTAGTCCTCTCTTGCAAACTAGTAATGCTTTAGGCATTTTAAAGGAGAAAATAGGAGGTCTATTAGTCCTCTCTTACAAACTAGTAATGCTTTAGGCATTTTTAAGGCACAACATCATAGTGAGGGAGTTCTATCAACATCAGAGTTAGGAAGTAAAATCCAAATGTGGCACAATAATAAAGAGAAGGTCACTTGTCCTATATACCTAATCAAACTAGTTTACCTAGGTTAGAAAGAGAGAATGCTATAGCAGTGTAGATGATCTATCTTACACTGTGTCAACAAAAGGCTATGGCTTTTTTTTTTTTTTTTTTAAAAGAGAAGAGACTTAAATCCATAATGTAAAAGAAAGAGACTTCATGACTTTATGAGGGTATATCTATGTGTCATAAGTCAGAGTTTATACATACTCGTCACTGGGTCCAATGGCCTCAGTATATTTAGTAAAGAAGGGTGTATTAGTGCCCCTTTTATACCACCAGAATGAAATTTTATATAAGACATTTAGAGCGCTAAGGTCTGCAATGTCACATCATTAAGGAGCAGTTGTTGAGTGGGTGTATGAGGGATCTATAAACTAACCAATGATTAAGAGACTTGGTGGTGACCAGTATAGTGGTGACCAGTATAGATGTAGGAAAAATTATTGATTTTTATGAGCAGAGGATGATGAACTTCTAAAATAAAAGTAGCGTGTGAGACCAAATACCTAGACTATACATAAGATATAGATATTCACCCTTGGGATATAGGGAGGTTCTGATAAAAAAAAAATTGAAATCAGAATGAGGGGATAGTCTGATGAAAGTTCTATAGTGGAGTCCTTCATTTAACTTTAGGTCAGGGGTATAGTGGTAATAGAAGCAGAGAATTTTTTGGGGAAGAGCATAGTCAATCTATGTCTAAGGTATATACTTCTAGTCATAGATTGGGAGTTCAAGGATGGATACATTTGGTGAGGAGTCTAGAGAGAATCATATAAGATGGTATCATAATGCTATCAGATATGTTCATAGATTGAAGAGATGGGTGAGATCCTCTCTGTTATTTAGACCTTTCGGATGTAAGCTATCCAACAGAAAAATCCATTTAGATTCAGCTTTAAGGAGGCTTTTTTCAAAGTCACCACCTCTCCAATTTTTTATAACTTTTTGTATCAGCAATATATGTTCTCTTAGCCTATCTCTGAGGCTTCTTCATGTCTGGCCAATATCAAATCAAACCAGACTGGAGAAGAATTTGCTATTAAAGATTTAATAAGATGCCAGGACAAAGGGATTATATACCTTATTGAATGTTCATGTGGCCTCCAGTACATTGGCCAGACATCAAGAAGCCTCAGAGATAGGCTAAGAGAACATATATTGCTGATTGAAAAACAGAATAAAGACACAATACTTTATAAGCATTTTGCAACTAAACATAACGGCAATATTCAACACATGAAATTTACTGGCATACAAAAAGTTATAAAAAATTGGAGAGGTGGTGACTTTGAAAAAAGCCTCCTTAAAGCTGAATCTAAATGGATTTTTCTGTTGGATAGCTTACATCCGAAAGGTCTAAATAACAGAGAGGATCTCACCCATCTCTTCAATCTATGAACATATCTGATAGCATTATGATACCATCTTATATGATTCTCTCTAGACTCCTCACCAAATGTATCAATCCTTGAACTCCCAATCTATGACTAGAAGTATATACCTTAGACATAGATTGACTATGCTCTTCCCCAAAAAATTCTCTGCTTCTATTACCACTATACCCCTGACCTAAAGTTAAATGAAGGACTCCACTATAGAACTTTCATCAGACTATCCCCTCATTCTGATTTCAAATTTTTTTTTATCCGAACCTCCCTATATCCCAAGGGTGAATATCTATATCTTATGTATAGTCTAGGTATTTGGTCTCACACGCTACTTTTATTTTAGAAGTTCATCATCCTCTGCTCATAAAAATCAATAATTTTTCCTACATCTATACTGGTCACCACTATACTGGTCACCACCAAGTCTCTTAATCATTTGTTAGTTTATAGATCCCTCATACACCCACTCAACAACTGCTCCTTAATGATGTGACATTGCAGACCTTAGCGCTCTAAATGTCTTATATAAAATTTCATTCTGGTGGTATAAAAGGGGCACTAATACACCCTTCTTTACTAAATATACTGAGGCCATTGGACCCAGTGACGAGTATGTATAAACTCTGACTTATGACACATAGATATACCCTCATAAAGTCATGAAGTCTCTTTCTTTTACATTATGGATTTAAGTCTCTTCTCTTTAAAAAAAAAAAAAAAAAAAAGCCATAGCCTTTTGTTGACACAGTGTAAGATAGATCATCTACACTGCTATAGCATTCTCTCTTTCTAACCTAGGTAAACTAGTTTGATTAGGTATATAGGACAAGTGACCTTCTCTTTATTATTGTGCCACATTTGGATTTTACTTCCTAACTCTGATGTTGATAGAACTCCCTCACTATGATGTTGTGCCTTAAAAATGCCTAAAGCATTACTAGTTTGCAAGAGAGGACTAATAGACCTCCTATCTTCCCATTTAAACTTAATGCATATGATTAAGGATATCACTCATCACTATGTACATACACACTGGAGAAGATATGTAAACTACATCTCCCTATTATGTACGATTCGTGCGATGACTCATAATCATACACAAACATACTGGAGAAGGCATATAAATCACCTCTAACATAACTCTAATCATTTTTCAAGCTGTTCTTATTATGAAACTGGCATCTTTATCATCTAAATCTCCTCTGTCATTTAAAATATCTCTCCCCCCTTCGCTAAAAAACTATTTGACATCTCAGCGTTTAACACCCAATCAGGAGGGCTATTACCCACACACCTTTTTCTAACACCAATAGGATCATAGGAATCCGGGTCGTGATGTCACGACCAATCAAATCCCTGCAAAATCGTCACCATAAAAGCATAGTCTGATCGAGCCTCAATATACAAATATATTAATAACAAACCTTAAATTGCATCTTCTAATTCAAGCTCATCACTTTAGGCTATTAAAACATAAGATCAGCTATAAAAAGTTTATCCCGGCAAACCGGAAGTGACATCACGACTATGGATGCTTGAGATACACTGAGCCAAAGGACATTGAAGTGGCGATTCTTAATCAAATACATATATATAAATTTGAGGAATAAAATATAGGACAACTTTATTTCTGAGTGACATATTCTATACATATTTTACACATGTTAAACACTTTTTTCTTGTGGCGAAACCGGAAGTGCACCTCAGAGCCACATCCGGTCACTTAAGTGATACTGTTATTTAAAGCCTCTCAGCTTACCAATCCAGCAGTCTTGATAAAGGCCTTTTTTGGGGCCGAAACGCGTAGACCTGTTGGTAAGCATCATTTTAAGATTCTAACTATTCTAAGGACTTGTTACGCTATGTTAATCCTTTTCCTACAGGGACATTTCTAGGACATTGGATAAGGAGCTGACCGCTGTCAGGATTCACCTGGGAACTTTCCCCCTCAGGATTCAAGGTTCTTCTATGTGATACTATTTCTATTTTACTGTCATTTTATTTGGATTACAACACAATTTTTGCTCTTTTTTGATCTTTATTAACATTTGTTGAACATCACTATTGTTTTTTCGTTTTTTCACCGGATTTTTGATCTTATATTTTTTCCTTTTTTATATATTTTTATTTTTTCACATCACTGTGTCACCTCATTTTTTTCACATTTTTTTCACATTTTTTTCACATTTTTTCACTCATTGGTATTAACTTACTTGTGATTATCATTTTTTGTTCCTTTTTGCACTGCAGTGCTTTCATCAGGACTGTCCAGTTATTATTATTTTTTGACTATTACCTTTTGGATTGTTTTTTCCTATATATGTATATACTGTTCATATTTTCATTATCACATTCGGCTGTTAACTGCTCACCTATGCTGTAACAACACTTCGCACACTTGTTCACTTATTCATCTACTTATCTGTTTATTCACACTTACACGTGGAGTTTACATTATTATTATTTCATATTCTCTCATCTTATTACCCATGGATCCATGACCTAACTGTCATTATACGCAAGTTTTATTATAGGGATTTTATACACATTTAACTTATAGTATTGTTTTAATTTATATTATTGCTTTTATTCATTTGTATTAAAATACCACTCTATCATTTGTATTAAATCATTTTTAGCATCCAACTTTTTAGTGTTTATACTTATCCCTTAGCCTTTTTGGCGCTGTACATATTATTTCATACTACTTAAACTATAAATAAACCTAACATAACTATTTTAATAAAAACAGAATTTATGTTTACCTGATAAATTTCTTTCTCCTACGGCGTATCCGGTCCACGGCTTCATCCTTACTTGTGGGATATTCTCAATCCCTACAGGAAGTGGCAAAGAGAGCACATAGCAGAGCTGTCCATATAGCTCCCCTCAGGCTCCGCCCCCCCCCAGTCATTCGACCGACGGTTAGGAGAAAAAGGAGAACCATAGGGTGCAGTGGTGACTGTAGTTTACAAAAAATAAATTTAAACTTGACCAAAATGCCAGGGCGGGCCGTGGACCGGAAACACCGTAGGAGAAAGAAATTTATCAGGTAAACATAAATTCTGTTTTCTCCTACATTGGTGTATCCGGTCCACGGCTTCATCCTTACTTGTGGGAACCAATACCAAAGCTTTAGGACACAGATGAAGGGAGGGAACAAGTCAGGTAACCTAAATGGAAGGCACCACTGCTTGCAAAACCTTTCTCCCAAAAATAGCCTCCGAAGAAGCAAAAGTATCGAATTTGTAAAATTTGGCAAACGTATGCAGTGAAGACCAAGTCGCTGCCTTACAAATCTGTTCAACAGAAGCCTCATTCTTGAAAGCCCATGTGGAAGCCACAGCTCTAGTAGAGTGAGCTGTAATTCGTTCAGGAGGCTGCCTTCCAGCAGTCTCATAAGCCAACCGGATGATGCTTTTCAGCTACATCAAGATTGTGTAACAGACGTTCCTTGTTAGAAACTGGATTAGGACACAGAGAAGGAACAACTATTTCCTGGTTGATATTCTTATTGGAAACCACTTTTGGAAGAAAACCAGGTTTGGTACGTAAAACTACCTTATCTGTATGAAACACCAGATAGGGTGAATTACACTGCAAAGCAGACAATTCAGAAACTCTTCTAGCAGAAGAAATAGCTACTAAAAACAAAACTTTCCAAGATAGTAACTTAATATCCAATCCTTCTTGGAGAAAAGATAGTATCCTTGGAATCCTAATCTTACGCCATGAGTAAGATAGTATCCTTGGAATCCTAATCTTACTCCATGAGTAACCCTTGGATTTGCACCAGCAAAGATATTTCCGCCATATCTTATGGTAAATTTTCCTGGTGACAGGCTTTCTAGCCTGGATCAGAGTATCTATAACTGATTCCGAAAACCCACGCTTAGCTAGAATCAAGAGTTCAATCTCCAAGCAGTCAGTTGCAGAGAAACTAGGTTTGGATGTTCAAATGGACCTTGAATTAGAAGGTCCTGCCTCAAAGGCAGCTTCCATGGTGGAACCGATGACATATTCACCAGGTCTGCATACCAAGTCCTGCGTGGCCACGCAGGAGCTATCAGAATTACCGAAGCCTTCTCCTGTTTGATCCTGGCTACTAGCCGGGGGAGAAGGGAAAACGGTGGAAAGACATAAGCTAGATTGAACGACCAAGGCGCTACTAAGGCATCTACCAATGTCGCCTTGGGATCCCTGGACCTGGACCCGTAACATGTAACTTTGGAGTTCTGACGTGACGCCATCAGATCCAGATCTGGAATTCCCCATAGCTGGGTCAGCTGAGCAAAAACCTCCGGGTGGAGTTCCCACTCCCCCGGATGGAAAGTCTGACGACTCAGATAATCCGCTTCCCAGTTGTCCACTCCTGGGATGTGAATTGCTGATAGATGGCAGGAGTGATCCTCTGCCCATTTGATGATCTTGGATACCTCCCTCATCGCCAGGGAACTCTTTGTTCCCCCCTGATGATTGATGTACGCTACAGTCGTCATGTTGTCCGACTGAAATCTGATGAATTTGGCCTCCGCTAGTTGAGGCCATGCCTGGAGCGCATTGAATATCGCTCTCAATTCCAAAATGTTTATCGGGAGAAGAGATTCTTCCCGAGACCATAGACCCTGAGCCTTCAGGGACTTCCAGACCGCGCCCCAGCCTAAGAGGCTGGCGTCGGTCGTGACAATGATCCACTCCAGTCTTCGGAAACTCATTCCCTGAGAAAGGTGATCCTGAGAAAAACACCAGAGGAGTGAGTCTCTGGTTTGCTGGTCCATCTGAATCTGGGGAGACAAATCTGCATAATCCCCATTCCATTGTTTGAGCATGCACAGTTGCAATGGTCTTAAATGAATTCGAGCAAAAGGAACCACGTCCATTGTCGCAACCATTAGTCCTATTACCTCCATGCACTGAGCTATGGAGGGTTGAGGAAGGGATTGAAGAACTCGACAAGTGTTCCAAAGTTTTAATTTCCTGACCTCTGTCAGAAAGATTTTCATTTCTACCGAGTCTATTATTGTTCCCAGGAAGGGAACCCTTGTGAACGGGAACAGAGAACTTTTTTCTATGTTCACCTTCCACCCGTGAAACCTTAGAAAGGCTAGAACAATGGCCGTATGAGCCCTTGCTTTGTGAAAGGACGACGCCTGCATTAAAATGTCGTCTAGGTAAGGTGCTACTGCAATGCCCCTTGGCCTTAGCACCGCTAGAAGGGACCCTAGCATCTTTGGGAAAATTCTGGGAGCAGTGGACAATCCGAAGGGAAGAGCCACGAACTGGTAATGCTTGTCCAGAAAGGCGAACCTCAGAAACTGATGGTGATCTTTGTGGATAGGAATATGCAGGTACGCATCCTTTAAGTCCACGGTAGTCATATATTGACCCTCCTGGATCATTGGTAAAATTGTCCGAATGGTTTCCATTTTGAATGATGGAACTCTGAGGAATTTGTTTAGGATCTTTAAATCCAGAATTGGCCTGAAAGTTCCTTCCTTTTTGGGAACTACAAACAGGTTTGAGTAAAATCCCAGTCCTTGTTCTGCTGTTGGAACTGGGTTTATCACTCCCATTTTTAAAAGGTCTTCTACGCAATGTAAGAATGCCTGTCTCTTTATCTGGTCTAAAGATAAGCGAGACATGTGGAACCTTCCCCTTGGAGGAAGGTCCTTGAATTCTAGAAGATACCCCTGAGAGACAATTTCTAGTGACAGTGGATGGTACACTAAGCGCCTGCCTAAAGGACCCTAGCTCTGGATATTGGCTCCTAGTAGCCAATAGAATAAATAAATAGAAAAGGGTTGGAACCAAAGCGCCTAAAAGGCCGGGTCTGAACAAAGTTAATTAAACAGATTCACTTTAAAATAAAAATTACACTTTAATTCGTTACAGACATGGATCCATGTTACATAATAAAAAACAACTTAAAATTCTTTAAACAATAAAATTCTTTAAACAATAAAATAGTAAAAGAATCACTGATGATTCTCTTATAGGTAACTGGTACAGACCTATCTATACTGGTATCCCAGTATCTCTAGGTATTCTTTAAACAATGAAATAATAAAAGAATCACTGATGATTCTCTTGTAGGTAACTGGTACAGACCTATCTGGACTGGTATCCCAGTATCTCTAGGTACGGCGGTCACCTTTCTAGGTGTTATGTGCCTTAGTATCTGATATTGAGGTAGACTCCCTAAATATGTGAGTGGTGCTTTAAGTGCAAATATGTGCTAGAGGATACCAAATCCTTCTAGGTAAACAATGAACAAAAAATGATGAAAAAAATATAATAAGGTGGTGGTGTATAGAAGTAACAGTGATAAGTATTAAAACTTAAATCAAATATTGATGCAGGTAATAAACATTTCAATGTGAATATTCAAACAGAAAAAATATAAGCAAGGCGTTGCAGATGTGAAAACGAAGACATAAACAAAAAAACAAAAATAGTCCTCCAAATGATAGTGTTAAATCCAAATTGCAGTGTTCACTCCAAAAAGTGATGGTAATAAAAACAAAGCTAAAAAATCAGTGGCCACTGTAAAATATGAGCAAAACAAGTCAATCCTGTGAAGAGATAAATATATTCCTGCAACCTTAGCAGTACCGGAAAATGGTGATATATCAAAGTCTCATCCGGGGCCCGGCTGACCCAAATCACACCTAAAAATAAAAACAAACACACAATAGTGCAGAGCGTAATTTCTCAAGTAGAATAAAAGGAGGAAGACTCACCAGTCGACGCGTTTCGGTCTGTGCTAGACCTTTATCAAGACTGGATTGTATAGATTTTGGTGATCTTTTATACCTGTGTTCTAGATGCATACCGGAAGTGATTGCATAGTACTTCCTGTTTCATCGAGGGTGATTAAGATGATTAAAATGTTCGTTTTTAAATATCTTTTACCTTTAATTTTAATATTCTGATATGCCTTTATGACAATCATTTCTCATATTTAGTTTTGATTCTTTAAATTATGTATTTATAATTTACTCCGGTATTCATCCGGATTTTTCGTATCTAACAACTTCCGGTTTGCATAAGATTTTGTTGTGTCTAACAACTTCCGGTTTGCATTTAAAATTTGTTTACACATTATCGGCATATAGGTATTACCAAAAACAAATTAAATAAATTTATTGATACTAAATTCAGACCAATTGTTCAGACTCATGTTTTTGTTTATTCTATTGTACATGATCGTTTATCCGTTATCGATGTAGTTAATCTCTATGTGGTTCCATCTCTAGAAGAAGTAACAGTCCTTAGTAGTGGCCAGGTATTTGCTTATCTATTAGAATTATATAGTACTTGTCATTCATTTAAGCTTTATCTGCCTATATTTCCACCATCTCATAGTATCGATTTGTCTATCGTATACAAAATGTGTGACAGGGGGTGTGTGCAAATATCCTATTCCTATTGGTTGGATTCAGAGGGTCTGTTACAGAGCTCTATTCTTATTGGTCAGATTTATTCATTGTTCCACCCTGGGGGTGTGTTTCTGGATACTGTGTTTGAGGTAGGTAGCAAGCGATGTATTACGAAGCATTATTCTTATTGGTCCCCTCTGGGGGTATGTACCTGAACTCTGTATACATAGTAGGTGGCACGCGATTTTATTATTACTGATCAGCTAGATTTGTTTACAATAAACATTCAACATTATTCCCCCCATTTTGTAGGAATTTAGGGTAAATCTTAATCAAATTTATTTATCCATCTTTATTTGATCGGTATATAGTGTCATGAGTCCTATTTGACTCGTAGTACAAGATTTAATTATAGTTTTCCCTTTTAGTTATAAAGGGTTCATTTTCCATACGTGTATCAATAATCAAAATATCGCCAGCTTCTTGATACATTTAAAGGAAGAGCGGAGTGAGCTAGTTCACAACTCGGTGATATACATATATATGTTCACTTCCTTGTTACTATATGGATTCATATTTGAGTTTATTGAAATCCTATTAGACCCGTTTTCGATCAACCTATATCATTTGTTGAAAGTTTTATGTATCTGCGAGCAGTTTCTTATGTTATACATAGATGTTAATGCTAAATTGGATAACTAACATCTATGACTCCTTTTTAGTATTCCATAATGCAGCAAGCGATATTTCTGGTATCACTGCTAGGGGCATTTCTATTTGTTGTATCACTGATAGGGGGATTTCTAAGGGGGATTCTTTTGAAGTGGAGTTTGAAGGATAATCCAATATGTACACGTATGTATCCAAATGCATATATATCAGTATATGTGTATATCATCTCTATAGGGAGGATACCATTTTAGCAACAACCCAATGGGTTAAGTGAGTGTTAAGTTAAGCCTGTTCTCTTTATGGCAATATTTATTGATCATTAAAAGTCCTTGAACATACACCCAGGTTATATTTTACCGGGTGAATGATACATTAACTTTCTCTAATTAAAGTGATGTGTGACTGGTGTCCGGTGTTGGTTTACACTATTTTCTGATGGGGGAATATATATATGTTCATAATGGGTTCACAAGAGAGAGAAAAAAGAGAGGAATATATATTTTCATTGCTATATGAATTTCTTCAGACAATTTACTGGCTTATAGTTTGTTCAGATGTTCCAGCATATTTTACTGAACCTAATCTATATTCTCAGATTCCACTGCTTTGTGATTTTCTAAGAGGTAGGGAGGGAGGGTGTTCCAATATTGGTTCATATATCTGTATCTATCTTATTTTCCTTATGAACTACTCCAGGAAGCTAAGCTGGATATCTATATATATATGTAAAATATTCTCCGATAACTGGGAGAGATGGATATTTTTCATGTGAACTGAAAATAGAGAGAGATGGGTATTTCAACTGAGAGAGATAGATATGACAATTTTTTCTTCTTTCTTCATAAAGTTTGGATCTTACTTTTCTTGGAGGTACATGTTTTTTGTAGAATACCCCAATATGCCGTTTGCTTATACCATATAGTTGTATTTTTACAAGCTTATATTTGTATTTTTATTAGCAATTAAGTAGATGGGAAAGGTCCTCTTTATTATTGAGGCCCTTTGTATATAAACAATCCATTAGAAATATCCATTTGGATTCATTAGTTAATAATAGTTTTTCAAAGTTGCCGCCTCTCCAATTTTTGGCAACTTTTTGGATTCCTATATATCTTAGTGCGTTGATGTTTCCATGATGTTTAGTCGCAAAGTGCTGGTAGAGTGGCGTATCCATGTTTAGTTTTTCGATCATCAGCAGGTGTTCCCGGATCCTATCCCTCAGGATCCTGGACGTTTGTCCTACGTATTGCAGCCCACATGGGCATTGTAGTAGGTAGATCACTCCTTTATCTTTGCATCGTATCAGATCTTGTATTTTGAACTCCTCTTTGGTGTTATGGGAGCTGAATTTAGTTGTTTTAGACCCACACTTGCAAGCTTTGCATGTATGGCAAGGGTAGAATCCTTTCACCTTATTTCCAAACACGTCCATTGTTCCTCCAGATGCTTTCTTTTGGAGGCTAGGTGCCAGTCTAGTCTTTAGATTTTTTGTTTTCCTGTATATGAATCTAGGATTTTCTGGCAGTTTATCTCCTAAGACATCATCGTCTTTTAACAGCGCCCAGTGTTTCCGAAATATATTCTCTACGATGTGTTTATTCTCACTGTATTCTGTTATCATTGCTATGTTGAAACCACCTTCAGAGTGTTTGTCCTTCACCTTTTCTTTATATCTGGTGAGTTCTTTTCTTTCTATTTTTCTTACTTCGTCCAGTTTCTCATCCAGCATTTTCTCATCATAGCCTCTCTCTATAAACTTCTCCTTGATTGTTGAAGCTTGTTCTTCCCACTTAAGAGGATCAGAGCAGTTCTTTTTCATCCGTAACAGCTGTCCTTTTGGGATGTTGTTCTTCCACCTATTTAGGTGGCAGCTTTCTTTATGGACATAATTGTTACTGTCCACTTCCTTAAAGTGGGTAGAAGTTTCTAATCTCCCTCCTTTTACCTCTATTCTTAGATCCAGGAATGTCAAGGCTGTTTGGCTACATTCATATGTAAACTTTAGATTTACATGATTTTTATTCATAATTTCGATGGTATACACCAGATCTTCCAAAGTGCCCTTCCAAATTATAATGATGTCATCTATATAACGCCGATATAGGACCAGGTCCGCGCCTGCTGGACAGGAGTCCCAGAAGATTTGCTCCCATTTTCCCATATAGAGATTCGCGTAACTCGGCGCGAACCTGGTCCCCATGGCTGTCCCACATGTTTGACGGTAGAATTTGCCATCATTACTGAAGAAATTATGTGTTAGGATGTACCGGATGCTTTCCAATATGAACTCATTTTGTTCTGATGGTATATCGGGTTCTTTATCCAAAAAGAACTTCACCGCATCGATTCCTTCCTCATGCGGGATGCTCGTATACAGTGACGTCACGTCACATGATGCCAATATATACCCATCTTCCCAAGATACATTTTCTATAAGGTTCAAGACCTGTGTCGAATCCCTTAGATAGGAGGGTAGTTTTTTGACCAGTTTTTGTAAATGCTGGTCTATATATTCCGATAAGTTGCTACTCAAACATCCTATTCCGGAGATTATTGGTCTTCCGGGAGGTTTGGTTAGTGTTTTGTGGATCTTGGGTAGGTGGTATAATATCGGTATAACTGGATGTTTGATATTTAGGTAGTTAAACTCCTTATCGTTCAGTATCCCTTCTTCATTGGCCTCCTTTAGTAGGTCTGTGAGTTCTTTCTTATACAGGTCTGTAGGGTTCCTTTTAAGTTCCTCATAAGTAGTCACGTCGCTTAGAATCCGTTTGTTTTCAGCCTCATAGTCCTTCCTATCCATCAGGACAATTCCCCCACCTTTATCCGCAGGCTTTATCGTCAAATTCTGGTTGTGTTCCAGTTTTGTAATGGTCTCCCTTTGTTTCCTTGACAAATTTTGTTTCTTATATTTTGATTTCCTCAGTCGTATCCCCCTTATCTCCTTGCAGACAATAGTCTCAAAGGCTTCTATTGCCGATCCTTTGCTGTTTATAGGGTAAAACCCTGATCTCGGTTTTAGTTCTGTATGTATGTACTTATCCTTTGTTCCAAGATCTTCACTTTTCTTGGGATGTACCCCACTTGTCTCTAGTTCAGCTTTAAGAAAGAATCTTTTTAAAGTCAGTTTTCTAATGAACTCCTTCGTGTTCACGAAGGTACAGAATTTGTCTAGATCTCTCGAGGGGGCAAATGAAAGTCCGAAATTCAGGACCGCTTTCTCGTCATCGTTTAATGTATAGGAGCTTAAGTTGAAGATTCCTTTATCTGTTCCTTTTTTCCCCACATTGTTATCGTTCTGTTTTATCTTATTGATCTTTTTACCTCCTCTACTTCCTCTACGTGTCTTGCCCTTACTTCTGATGGTTACTGCTTTTCTTTTCCTTTTTGGTGGTGATGTCCCAACTCTAAAAAAGGTCCGGGCATAGTGTCGGAGGTACATGGTTGTGATGCGGTTGTTTTAACTGGAGTTTTCACTTTCGGGTCTATGTTTCTTCTTTTTTTGTTGTGGATCTCCTTCCATTCCTCCACTTTGCTGGCTCCTCTTTCGATTTCTCCTTCCTTTTCGTTCCTTTGTCTGATATTTCTCCTATATTCCCTTGGAGTTCCATATTGGTTATCACCTTCTTGATAATTCTCGTGATCCCTATGGTGGTTACTCCATAGATCCTGGGGATTATTACCTCTGTTGTATTGATATTCAGATTGATGCCTGTTTTTTCTCTGCTCGTATCCTCTTTCTGTCCCATATTGGTAATTTCCATAGTTTGGTTCCTCCAGTCTTCTTCTTGTGTCATATTCTGGCCCATAGTAATCAGATCTTCTTCTTGGGTCGTCATATCTTCTTTCTCTATTCCAGTGGTTAGACTGGTCTCTTCTGTTTCTATTTTCCTGGTTCCAGGAATAATAATTGGGGTTATATCCTCTTTTTCCATTATTATATCGCTGCCCCCTTTCCCATCTTTGGTCATAGTGTTGTCTTCCATGGTATCTACCTTTGTATCCATAGGTGTTATACCCATTATTATGCTGGTAGTCGTTGTATTGATGGTAGGAATTACCATTACCATATCTATTGTCTCTATGTTTTTCATCTCGGTAGTTGTCAAAGACTACATCTCTTCGTTCTGAACTTTGGTCTATGTACCAGTTACCTATAAGAGAATCATCAGTGATTCTTTTACTATTTTATTGTTTAAAGAATTTTATTGTTTAAAGAATTTTAAGTTGTTTTTTATTATGTAACATGGATCCATGTCTGTAACGAATTAAAGTGTAATTTTTATTTTAAAGTGAATCTGTTTTATTAACTTTGTTCAGACCCGGCCTTTTAGGTGCTTTGGTTCCAACTCTTTTCTATTTATTTATTCTATTGGCTACTAGGAGCCAATATCCAGAGCTAGGGTCCTTTAGGCAGGCGCTTAGTGTACCATCCATTGTCACTTGTAAAACATTCTACCTAGTTTCACCAAGCTGCCAGCTTCCATTTTCTTCTTGAATATTCTTGAATATTGCTATTGCTATTAAACACATACCATAAGTTATCCCCCCCATAAGGATCAATAGTAAGGAATGGAGGGTCTGCGGAATTTAAGGGAAGCAATTGATTTAAAAATAATGAAAGATAAAAATACTATGAACGTAAGCACAGATGATGAGGATGTTATTGACATCCAGTTGATTTTTAGGGAATTGGAGAAACTATTGATCACAGAGGTAAAATATAAGGCTGAAATAAGTTTTTTACAAAAATGTTTGGAATTAGACATCATACCCAAAGGGTTATTGGTACACAAAAAATGTGCATTCCCATTGTCAGAAACTATTGCTGAAAAATGGAAAAAGGTACTAATTGATACCTCTAGAAAACTAATAGAATTAATTATAGAGTACAGAACAATGTTAACATTAAATATAGACCATGAAATAAAGGAGGATGAAGAGATCGTCCTAAATTTAGAAAACTCAGGGCCAGAAACAGATATAGCAGAAAGGAAAGATAAATTATTTAAAAAAGTAAGTAAAATTAAAGAGGATGTAATACAGAAAAAAAACAAAAAGTTGATAAAAGAGTTAAATAATAAAGAGAAAACAAACAACAGGGTATTATGTGACAATGATACAGCAATAGGGAGCTCTACTCAAGGAGAGATTGATATTGAACATGCACCTGGATCGAACAATCCAAAAAACAATACCATAGACCAAAGTTCAGAACGAAGAGATGTAGTCTTTGACAACTACCGAGATGAAAAACATAGAGACAATAGATATGGTAATGGTAATTCCTACCATCAATACAACGACTACCAGCATAATAATGGGTATAACACCTATGGATACAAAGGTAGATACCATGGAAGACAACACTATGACCAAAGATGGGAAAGGGGGCAGCGATATAATAATGGAAAAAGAGGATATAACCCCAATTATTATTCCTGGAACCAGGAAAATAGAAACAGAAGAGACCAGTCTAACCACTGGAATAGAGAAAGAAGATATGACGACCCAAGAAGAAGATCTGATTACTATGGGCCAGAATATGACACAAGAAGAAGACTGGAGGAACCAAACTATGGAAATTACCAATATGGGACAGAAAGAGGATACGAGCAGAGAAAAAACAGGCATCAATCTGAATATCAATACAACAGAGGTAATAATCCCCAGGATCTATGGAGTAACCACCATAGGGATCACGAGAATTATCAAGAAGGTGATAACCAATATGGAACTCAAAGGGAATATAGGAGAAATATCAGACAAAGGAACGAAAAGGAAGGAGAAATCGAAAGAGGAGCCAGCAAAGTGGAGGAATGGAAGGAGATCCACAACAAAAAAAGAAGAAACATAGACCCGAAAGTGAAAACTCCAGTTAAAACAACCGCATCACAACCATGTACCTCCGACACTATGCCCGGACCTTTTTTAGAGTTGGGACATCACCACCAAAAAGGAAAAGAAAAGCAGTAACCATCAGAAGTAAGGGCAAGACACATAGAGGAAGTAGAGGAGGTAAAAAGATCAATAAGATAAAACAGAACGATAACAATGTGGGGAAAAAAGGAACAGATAAAGGAATCTTCAACTTAAGCTCCTATACATTAAACGATGACGAGAAAGCGGTCCTGAATTTCGGACTTTCATTTGCCCCCTCGAGAGATCTAGACAAATTCTGTACCTTCGTGAACACGAAGGAGTTCATTAGAAAACTGACTTTAAAAAGATTCTTTCTTAAAGCTGAACTAGAGACAAGTGGGGTACATCCCAAGAAAAGTGAAGATCTTGGAACAAAGGATAAGTACATACATACAGAACTAAAACCGAGATCAGGGTTTTACCCTATAAACAGCAAAGGATCGGCAATAGAAGCCTTTGAGACTATTGTCTGCAAGGAGATAAGGGGGATACGACCGAGGAAATCAAAATATAAGAAACAAAATTTGTCAAGGAAACAAAGGGAGACCATTACAAAACTGGAACACAACCAGAATTTGACGATAAAGCCTGCGGATAAAGGTGGGGGAATTGTCCTGATGGATAGGAAGGACTATGAGGCTGAAAACAAACGGATTCTAAGCGACGTGACTACTTATGAGGAACTTAGAAAGAACTCACAGACCTACTAAAGGAGGCCAATGAAGAAGGGATACTGAACGATAAGGAGTTTAACTACCTAAATATCAAACATCCAGTTATACCGATATTATACCACCTACCCAAGATCCACAAAACACTAACCAAACCTCCCGGAAGACCAATAATCTCCGGAATAGGATGTTTGAGTAGCAACTTATCGGAATATATAGACCAGCATTTACAAAAACTGGTCAAAAAACTACCCTCCTATCTAAGGGATTCGACACAGGTCTTGAACCTTATAGAAAATGTATCTTGGGAAGATGGGTATATATTGGCATCATGTGACGTGACGTCACTGTATACGAGCATCCCGCATGAGGAAGGAATCGATGCGGTGAAGTTCTTTTTGGATAAAGAACCCGATATACCATCAGAACAAAATGAGTTCATATTGGAAAGCATCCGGTACATCCTAACACATAATTTCTTCAGTAATGATGGCAAATTCTACCGTCAAACATGTGGGACAGCCATGGGGACCAGGTTCGCGCCGAGTTACGCGAATCTCTATATGGGAAAATGGGAGCAAATCTTCTGGGACTCCTGTCCAGCAGGCGCGGACCTGGTCCTATATCGGCGTTATATAGATGACATCATTATAATTTGGAAGGGCACTTTGGAAGATCTGGTGTATACCATCGAAATTATGAATAAAAATCATGTAAATCTAAAGTTTACATATGAATGTAGCCAAACAGCCTTGACATTCCTGGATCTAAGAATAGAGGTAAAAGGAGGGAGATTAGAAACTTCTACCCACTTTAAGGAAGTGGACAGTAACAATTATGTCCATAAAGAAAGCTGCCACCTAAATAGGTGGAAGAACAACATCCCAAAAGGACAGCTGTTACGGATGAAAAAGAACTGCTCTGATCCTCTTAAGTGGGAAGAACAAGCTTCAACAATCAAGGAGAAGTTTATAGAGAGAGGCTATGATGAGAAAATGCTGGATGAGAAACTGGACGAAGTAAGAAAAATAGAAAGAAAAGAACTCACCAGATATAAAGAAAAGGTGAAGGACAAACACTCTGAAGGTGGTTTCAACATAGCAATGATAACAGAATACAGTGAGAATAAACACATCGTAGAGAATATATTTCGGAAACACTGGGCGCTGTTAAAAGACGATGATGTCTTAGGAGATAAACTGCCAGAAAATCCTAGATTCATATACAGGAAAACAAAAAATCTAAAGACTAGACTGGCACCTAGCCTCCAAAAGAAAGCATCTGGAGGAACAATGGACGTGTTTGGAAATAAGGTGAAAGGATTCTACCCTTGCCATACATGCAAAGCTTGCAAGTGTGGGTCTAAAACAACTAAATTCAGCTCCCATAACACCAAAGAGGAGTTCAAAATACAAGATCTGATACGATGCAAAGATAAAGGAGTGATCTACCTACTACAATGCCCATGTGGGCTGCAATACGTAGGACAAACGTCCAGGATCCTGAGGGATAGGATCCGGGAACACCTGCTGATGATCGAAAAACTAAACATGGATACGCCACTCTACCAGCACTTTGCGACTAAACATCATGGAAACATCAACGCACTAAGATATATAGGAATCCAAAAAGTTGCCAAAAATTGGAGAGGCGGCAACTTTGAAAAACTATTATTAACTAATGAATCCAAATGGATATTTCTAATGGATTGTTTATATACAAAGGGCCTCAATAATAAAGAGGACCTTTCCCATCTACTTAATTGCTAATAAAAATACAAATATAAGCTTGTAAAAATACAACTATATGGTATAAGCAAACGGCATATTGGGGTATTCTACAAAAAACATGTACCTCCAAGAAAAGTAAGATCCAAACTTTATGAAGAAAGAAGAAAAAATTGTCATATCTATCTCTCTCAGTTGAAATACCCATCTCTCTCTATTTTCAGTTCACATGAAAAATATCCATCTCTCCCAGTTATCGGATAATATTTTACATATATATATAGATATCCAGCTTAGCTTCCTGGAGTAGTTCATAAGGAAAATAAGATAGATACAGATATATGAACCAATATTGGAACACCCTCCCTCCCTACCTCTTAGAAAATCACAAAGCAGTGGAATCTGAGAATATAGATTAGGTTCAGTAAAATATGCTGGAACATCTGAACAAACTATAAGCCAGTAAATTGTCTGAAGAAATTCATATAGCAATGAAAATATATATTCCTCTCTTTTTTCTCTCTCTTGTGAACCCATTATGAACATATATATATTCCCCCATCAGAAAATAGTGTAAACCAACACCGGACACCAGTCACACATCACTTTAATTAGAGAAAGTTAATGTATCATTCACCCGGTAAAATATAACCTGGGTGTATGTTCAACGACTTTTAATGATCAATAAATATTGCCATAAAGAGAACAGGCTTAACTTAACACTCACTTAACCCATTGGGTTGTTGCTAAAATGGTATCCTCCCTATAGAGATGATATACACATATACTGATATATATGCATTTGGATACATACGTGTACATATTGGATTATCCTTCAAACTCCACTTCAAAAGAATCCCCCTTAGAAATCCCCCTATCAGTGATACAACAAATAGAAATGCCCCTAGCAGTGATACCAGAAATATCGCTTGCTGCATTATGGAATACTAAAAAGGAGTCATAGATGTTAGTTATCCAATTTAGCATTAACATCTATGTATAACATAAGAAACTGCTCGCAGATACATAAAACTTTCAACAAATGATATAGGTTGATCGAAAACGGGTCTAATAGGATTTCAATAAACTCAAATATGAATCCATATAGTAACAAGGAAGTGAACATATATATGTATATCACCGAGTTGTGAACTAGCTCACTCCGCTCTTCCTTTAAATGTATCAAGAAGCTGGCGATATTTTGATTATTGATACACGTATGGAAAATGAACCCTTTATAACTAAAAGGGAAAACTATAATTAAATCTTGTACTACGAGTCAAATAAGACTCATGACACTATACACCGATCAAATAAAGATGGATAAATAAATTTGATTAAGATTTACCCTAAATTCCTACAAAATGGGGGGAATAATGTTGAATGTTTATTGTAAACAAATCTAGCTGATCAGTAATAATAAAATCGCGTGCCACCTACTATGTATACAGAGTTCAGGTACATACCCCCAGAGGGGACCAATAAGAATAATGCTTCGTAATACATCGCTTGCTACCTACCTCAAACACAGTATCCAGAAACACACCCCCAGGGTGGAACAATGAATAAATCTGACCAATAAGAATAGAGCTCTGTAACAGACCCTCTGAATCCAACCAATAGGAATAGGATATTTGCACACACCCCCTGTCACACATTTTGTATACGATAGACAAATCGATACTATGAGATGGTGGAAATATAGGCAGATAAAGCTTAAATGAATGACAAGTACTATATAATTCTAATAGATAAGCAAATACCTGGCCACTACTAAGGACTGTTACTTCTTCTAGAGATGGAACCACATAGAGATTAACTACATCGATAACGGATAAACGATCATGTACAATAGAATAAACAAAAACATGAGTCTGAACAATTGGTCTGAATTTAGTATCAATAAATTTATTTAATTTGTTTTTGGTAATACCTATATGCCGATAATGTGTAAACAAATTTTAAATGCAAACCGGAAGTTGTTAGACACAACAAAATCTTATGCAAACCGGAAGTTGTTAGATACGAAAAATCCGGATGAATACCGGAGTAAATTATAAATACATAATTTAAAGAATCAAAACTAAATATGAGAAATGATTGTCATAAAGGCATATCAGAATATTAAAATTAAAGGTAAAAGATATTTAAAAACGAACATTTTAATCATCTTAATCACCCTCGATGAAACAGGAAGTACTATGCAATCACTTCCGGTATGCATCTAGAACACAGGTATAAAAGATCACCAAAATCTATACAATCCAGTCTTGATAAAGGTCTAGCACAGACCGAAACGCGTCGACTGGTGAGTCTTCCTCCTTTTATTCTACTTGAGAAATTACGCTCTGCACTATTGTGTGTTTGTTTTTATTTTTAGGTGTGATTTGGGTCAGCCGGGCCCCGGATGAGACTTTGATATATCACCATTTTCCGGTACTGCTAAGGTTGCAGGAATATATTTATCTCTTCACAGGATTGACTTGTTTTGCTCATATTTTACAGTGGCCACTGATTTTTTAGCTTTGTTTTTATTACCATCACTTTTTGGAGTGAACACTGCAATTTGGATTTAACACTATCATTTGGAGGACTATTTTTGTTTTTTTGTTTATGTCTTCGTTTTCACATCTGCAACGCCTTGCTTATATTTTTTCTGTTTGAATATTCACATTGAAATGTTTATTACCTGCATCAATATTTGATTTAAGTTTTAATACTTATCACTGTTACTTCTATACACCACCACCTTATTATATTTTTTTCATCATTTTTTGTTCATTGTTTACCTAGAAGGATTTGGTATCCTCTAGCACATATTTGCACTTAAAGCACCACTCACATATTTAGGGAGTCTACCTCAATATCAGATACTAAGGCACATAACACCTAGAAAGGTGACCGCCGTACCTAGAGATACTGGGATACCAGTCCAGATAGGTCTGTACCAGTTACCTACAAGAGAATCATCAGTGATTCTTTTATTATTTCATTGTTTAAAGAATACCTAGAGATACTGGGATACCAGTATAGATAGGTCTGTACCAGTTACCTATAAGAGAATCATCAGTGATTCTTTTACTATTTTATTGTTTAAAGAATTTTATTGTTTAAAGAATTTTAAGTTGTTTTTTATTATGTAACATGGATCCATGTCTGTAACGAATTAAAGTGTAATTTTTATTTTAAAGTGAATCTGTTTAATTAACTTTGTTCAGACCCGGCCTTTTAGGCGCTTTGGTTCCAACCCTTTTCTAGACAATTTCTAGTGCCCAGGGGTCCGGAACATCTCTTGCCCAGGCCTGAGCAAAGAGAGAAAGTCTGCCCCCGACTAGATCCGGTCCCGGATCGGGGGCTACCCCTTCATGCTGTCTTGGTAGCAGCAGCAGGCTTTTTGGCCTGTTTACCCTTGTTCCAGCCTTGCAATGGTTTCCATGCTGGTTTGGGCTGGGGTGCGTTACCCTCTTGCCTAGTGGCTGTAGAGGTAGAAGCCGGTCCGTTCCTGAAATTGCGAAAGGAACGAAAATTAGACTTATTTTTAGCTTTGAAAGGTCTATCCTGTGGAAGGGCATGCCCCTTTCCCCCAGTGATATCTGAAATTTTTTTTTCCAATCTGGCCCGAATAGGGTCTTACCCTTGAAAGGAATATCAAGCAATTTTGTTTTGGACGACACATCCGCCGACCACGATTTTAGCCAAAGCGCCCTACGCGCCACTATTGCGAAACCAGAATTTTTCGCTGCTAATTTAGCTAACTGAAAAGCGGCATCTGTAATGAAAGAATTAGCCAACTTCAGGGCGTGAATTCTATCCATGACTTCATCATAAGAAGTCTCCTTCTGGAGCGAGTTTTCTAATTCCTCAAACCAAAAAGCAGCTGCAGTGGTTACAGGAATAATGCAAGAAATTGGTTGAAGAAGAAAACCTTGTTGAACAAAAATTTTCTTAAGTAAACCTTCTATTTTTTTATCCATAGGATCTTTGAAAACGCAAATGTCTTCTATTGGTATAGTTGTGCGCTTAGCTAGCGTTGAAACTGCCCCCTCTACCTTAGGGACCGTCTGCCACGCGTCCCTTCTGGGGTCAACAATGGGGAACATTTTCTTAAATATAGGAGGGGGAACAAAAGGTACCTAAACACCACATACTCTTTACCACCCCCGTGGAGATGCTACTAGTTAGAGCGGCAAAGAGAATGACTGGGGGGCGGAGCCTGAGGGGAGCTATATGGACAGCTCTGCTGTGTGCTCTCTTTGCCACTTCCTGTAGGGATTGAGAATATCCCACAAGTAAGGATGAAGCCGTGGACCGGATACACCAATGTAAGAGAAATAAACGAAAAATAAAAAAAACTAAATAACAAAATTAAAAAACCTAACACTAAGAAAAAATAAAAAAATCTAACTTTACCAAAAACAAACACTAAAATTACAAAAAAAATAAAAATACACTAAGGCCCAGATTACGAGTTTTGCGTTAGAGGCTGTGCGTTGATAATGAGCAGTTTTCCCTCACCGCTCACTTATCTGTAGCGCTGGTATTACGAGTTTTCAGAAACCCGTCGTTAAAAGACTAGAAGCGAGCGTTGAGCAAAATTTTGCTCATTACCGCACTCCAATACCAGCGCTGCTTAAGTCAGCGGTGAGCTGGTGTAACGTGCTCGTGCATGATTTCCCCATAGGAATCAACGGGGTGAGCCGGCTGAAAAAAAGTCTAACACCTGCAAAAAAGCAGCGTAAAACTCCTTAACGCAGCCCCATTGATTCCTATGGGGAAATACATTTTATGTCTACAACTAACACCCTAACATGAACCCTGAGTCTAAACACCCCTAATCTTACACTTGTTAACCCCTAATAAAATACTAGCTAAAAAAAACTAAGCTCCCCATTGCCCTGAAAAGGGCATTTGGATGGGCATTGCCCTTAAAAGGGCAGTTAGCTCTTTGCAAGCCCAACCCCCTAATCTAAAAAATAAACCACCCAATACACCCTTAAAAAACGTAACACTAACCCCCTGAAGATCGATTTACACAGAGACGTCTTCATCAAAGCCGGGCGAAATGGTCCTCCAGATCTTCATCCAGACAGTATCTTCTATCTTCATCCATCCGGCGTGGAGCGGCTCCATCTTCAAGACATCCGACGTGGAGCAACCTCTTCTTCCGACGACTAAAACAGAATGAAGGTACCTTTAAGTGACATTATTCAAGATGGCGTCCCTTAGATTCCGATTGGCTGATAGAATTCTATCAGCCAATCGGAATTAAGGTAGAACAAAATCCTATTGTCTGATGCAATCAGCCAATAGGATTAAAGTTCAATCCTATTGGCTGATCCAATCAGTCAATAGGATTGAGCTTGCATTCTATTGGTTGTTCCAATAGGATTTTTTCTACCTTAATTCCGATTGGCTGATAGAATTCTATCTACCAATCGGAATCTAAGGGAATGCCATCTTGGATGACGTCACTTAAAGGTACCTTCGTTCTGTTTTAGTCGGCGGAAGAAGAGGATGCTCCGCGTCAGATGTCTTGAAGATGGAGCCGCTCCATGCCGGATGGATGAAGATAGAAGATGACGTCTGGATGAAGACTTCTGCCCGTCTGGAGGATCACTTCTCCCCGGCTTGGATGAAGACTTCTGCCCGTCTGGAGGACCACTTCACCCGGCTTGGATGAAGACGTCTCCCGGTAAGTCGATCTTCAGGGGGTTAATGTTAGGTTTTTTTTAAGGGTGCATTGGGTGGGTTTATTTTTTAGATTAGGGGTTTGGGCTTGCAAAAGAGCTAACTGCCCTTTTAAGGGCAATGCCCATCCAAATGCCCTTTTCAGGGCAATGGGGAGCTTAGGTTTTTTTAGCTAGTATTTTATTTGGGGGGTTGGTTGTGTGGGTGGTGGGTTTTACTATTGGGGGGGTTGTTTGTATTTTTTTTTACAGGTAAAAGAACTGATTACTTTGGGGGCAATGCCCCGCAAAAGGCCCTTTTAAGGGCTATTGGTAGTTTAGTTTAGGCTAGGGTTTTTTTTATTTTGGGGGGCTTTTTTATTTTAATAGGGCTATTAGATTAGGGGTAATTAGTTTAAATTTCTGTAATTTGTTTATTATTTTCTGTAATTTAGTGGGGGGTTTTGTACTTTAGCTAATTTAATTTATTTAATTGTATTTAATTTAATTAATTTATTTAATTATAGTGTAGTGTTAGGTGTTATTTTACAGGTACTTTTGTATTTATTTTAGCTAGGTAGTTATGAAATAGTTAATAACTATTTAATAACTATTCTACCTAGTTAAAATAAATACAAACTTGCCTGTAAAATAAATATAAACCCTAAGCTAGCTACAATGTAACTATTAGTTATATTGTAGCTATCTTAGGGTTTATTTTACAGGTAAGTATTTAGTTTTAAATAGGAATAATTTAGTTAATGATAGGAATATTTATTTAGATTTAGATTTATTTAGATTTATTTAAATTATATTTAAGTTAGTGGGTGTTAGGTTTAGGGTTAGACTTAGGTTTAGGGGTTAATAACTTTAATATAGTGGCGGCGACGTTGGGGGCGGCAGATTAGGGGTTAATAAATGTAGGTAGTTGGTGGCGATGTTAGGGCCGGCAGAGTAGGGGTTAATAATATTTAAATAATGTTTGCGAGGCAGGAGTGTGGCGGTTTAGGGGTTAATATGTTTATTATAGTGGTGGCGACATTGGGGGCGGCAGATTAGGGGTTAATAAGTGTAGTTAGGTGGCGGCGACATTGGGGGCGGCAGATTAGGGGTTAATAAATATAATGTAGGTGTCTGCGATGTTGGGGTCAGCAAATTAGGGGTTCATACATATAATCTAGGTGGCGGCGGTGTCCGGAGCGGCAGATTAGAGGTTAAAATTTTTATTTTAGTATTTGCGATGCGGGAGGGCCTCGGTTTAGGGGTTAATAGGTAGTTTATGGGTGTTAGTGTACTTTTTAGCACTTTAGTTATGAGTTTTATGCTACGGCGTTGTACCATAAAACTCATAACTACTGACTTTTAAATGCGTTAGGACTCTTGACAGGGTAGGGTGTACCGCTAACTTTTTGGCCTCCCAGGACAGATTTGTAATATCAGCGCTATGGAAGTCCCATAGAAAAAAGACTTTACGAAGTTTACGTAAGTCGTTTTGCGGTAAGGCCAAAGAAGTGTGCAGTGACCCTAAACCTTCAAGACTCGTAATACCAGTGGGCGTAAAAAAGCAGCGTTAGGACCTCTTAATGCTGCTTTTTTACCCTAACGCACAACTCGTAATCTAGCCGTAAGATTACAAAAAATAATAAAATTATCCAAAATAATAAAAATTAAACCTTATCTAATACAATGGTCTTTTGTGTGCAAACAAACTAATTAGAATGGGGAACTTTGATTGGACTGCGTGCCACTGCCCTCTTTATTTTATTCAAAAGTGCATTGTTCTTTATCTATTTGTGCTATACTGAGTGCTGCTGCTCTCTTTCCTGGGCTGGACTGTGTAACACTTTTTATGGCTTGGCCAGTATGCCACTTCTCTTTTACTTGGGTTAGATTGTGTGCCGCTAATCATTCCTGGGCTGGACTGTGGCACACTGTTATTGGCTTGGCCAGTGTGCCACTTCTCTTTTACTTGGGTTAGATTGTGTGCCGCTAATCATTCCTGGGCTGGACTGTGTCACACTGTTATTGGCTTGGCCAGTGTGCCACTTCTCTTTTAATTGGGTTAGATTGTGTGCCGCTAAACATTCCTGGGCTGGACTGTGTCACACTGTTATTGGCTTGGCCAGTGTGCCACTTGTCTTTTACTTGTGTTAGATTATGTGCCACTAATCATTCCTGGGTTGGACTGTGTGACACTGTTATTGGTTTGGCCAGTATGCCACGTCTCTTTTACTTGTTTTAGATTGTGTGCCGCTAATCATTCCTGGGCTGGACTGTGTGACACTGTTCATGGATTGGCCAGTGTGCCACTTCACTTTTACTTGGGTTAGATTGTGTGCCGCTAATCATTCCTGGGCTGGACTGTGTCACACTGTTATTGGCTTGGCCAGTGTGCCACTTCTCTTTTACTGTCAGGGTGCCAGGAATCAGACTGAGACGAGAAGTGCAAAATTAATCACACCTTTATTAATATCAAAAAATAATAAAAAGTCCACAAGTCAAATAACAAGCCAGGAATCAAAATCAGAGCTGGTAGTAAGACGAGCCGATTCACGAGCCAAAGTGAGTAGTCAGACAAGCCGGAATCAGGAACAAGGAGAACAGCAGAGTCAGGAACAAGCCAGGGATCAGGAACCAGGAGGGACACCAGACAGCCAGGTAATACACAGGAGCTCTCACAAACAGGTCTGAGACAACACACGGGCAAAGCATACTGAATAGAGGCCCTTTAAATAATAAGTGATGACATCACAATTCTGAGACTGTATCCTGTCTCACACGGATGATGTACACCAGTCTGGCCATAAAAGGAAGTGCAGGAAATGAGCAGCATCACACAGTATGCACCAGAGTCAGCAAGAGAGGTGAGTAAAATGGCTGCCAGCAGCACAGGGCAAACAAAGCAGGAAAAAACCCTGACAGTACCCTCCCCTCAACGACCCCTCCCCCGCGGGAGGACAAAAGGCTTATAGGGGAAACAGGCATGGAAGGCTCGGAGGAGGCCGGGAGCATGAACATCAGAGGAGGGAACCCATGAACGCTCCTCCGGACCGTAGCCCCTCCAGTGAACCAAATACTGTAAGCGGCCCCTGGACATATGAGTGTCAATAATGCTGCTGACCTCATACTCAACAAAGATAGGATGGGGACGAGGCAACACAGTGGAAAACTGATTACAAACCAATGGTTTCAAGAGGGAGACATGTGAAACATTGGAGATGTGCATTGCAGGAGGAAGGTCAAGAGCGTAGGCCACATGATTGACCCGTCTGAGTATTCCAAAAGGACCAACATTATAGGGAGCCAGTTTATTGGAAGGCACACGAAGGTTCAAGTTGCGGAAGGACAGCCAAACTCTCTCACCAACCTGGTAGGAAGGCGTGGGCAGACGCCTACGATCAGCCTGGAACTTTTGGCACTGCATAGAACGATGAAGGCAATCCTGAATCTGCATCCATGTGGAACGGAGTTGCCGGAGATGCGACTCCAAAGCTGGAATACCCTGAGACATGAATGAATCGGGCAACAAGGATGGTTGAAACCCATAATTCGCCATGAACGGGGATAACTTGGAGGAAGCATTAATAGCACTATTACAAGCAAACTCAAGGTAACAGTTCAAACCAATTATTGTGGTGATCTGAGACATAGCAACGGAGGAACTGTTCCAGAGCTTGATTAGACTGTTCCACAGCCCATTGGATTGAGGGTGATATGCCAAGGAGAAGGAAAGCTGGATCCCCATTTGAGCACAAAGGGAACGCGAAAATCTGGAGACAAACTGGCTACCCCGGTCCGACACTATCTCCTTCGGTAACCCATATAAACGGAATACCTCCTGGGCAAAAATTGAAGCAAGCTCCTGAACGGTAGGCAACTTCTTCACGGGTATGCAATGTGACATTTTAAAAAAACGGTCAACCACCATAAGCATAACAGTATTGCCATTGGAAACAGGGATTTTGACAATAAAGTCCATGGAAAGATGTGTCTAAGGACTCTCAACGTTAGCAATAGGTTGAAGAAGACTCACAGGAAGACGTTGAGGAGTCTTATTCTGTGCACAAACAGAGCAGGAGGCAACGTACGCAGCAACATCAGAACGAATATCTGGCCACTAGAATTGCTGAGTGGTAGACCAAATAATTTGGTTCTTGCGTGGGTGACCTGCTGCTTTAGGATAGTGGTAAGTGTGCAAAAGTTTTGTTCGAAACTTCTCAGGAACAAAACACTTGCCACTAGGTTTCTCAGGAGGTGCATTGGTTTGTGCAGCCAGGATCTCCTCCCCCAAGCGAGAAGTCAAATTAGTACGTATGGTAGCCAAAATATGGTCAGGAGGTATAACTGGAGTAGGTACAGACTCCTCCTTGGACAGAGGCGAAAACTGTCGAGAGAGGGCATCAGCCCTAACATTCTTACTACCAGGCAGGTAGGAGACCACATAATTAAACTGAGACAAAAATAGCACCCATCTGGCCTGTCGGGGCGACAAACATTTTGCTTCAGATAGATAAGTTAAATTCTTGTGGTCAGTAAGGATGAGCATTCGCACGCTGGTACCCTGAAGAAGATGCCTCCATTCCTTGAGTGCGAGAATTATGGCCAGTAATTCCCTGTCGCCAATTTCATAATTGCACTCCACTGGAGACAATTTCTTAGAGAAGAAACCACATGGATAGAAGGAACCGCCAGGCGTAGGACGTTGAGACAAGAGGGCACCTACTTCAGTCTCAGATGCATCAACCTCAAGAATGAAAGGTAGGACAGGGTTAGGATGAGCCAGAACTGGAGCGGCAGTCTTAAGACTATCAAAGGCCTTAATGGCAGTAGGTAACCAATGGAGTGGATCATTCTCTTTACGGGTCATGTCTGTGATAGTTTTGACCAAGGAAGAAAAGTTACTTTCTATAGTAATTGGCGAACCCCAAAAAACATTGAATAGACCGAAGACCAACTGGGCAAGGCTACTGCAGAACTGCAGATAACTTGTCAAGATCCATGGAGAACCCTGCAACGGAGATAACATAACCTAGGAAGGTTACTTGAGTCTGATGGAACTCACATTTCTCGAGTTTACAAAACAGGCCGTTCTCACGTAGTCTCTGAAGAACCCGTGTAACATCAGAACGATGAGTCTCAAGTGTGGGTGAGTGTATGAGGATGTCGTCTAAGTACACCACAACACACTGATGCAACATATCTCGTAGGACATAATTAATAAATTCCTGGAAAACAGCAGGAGCATTACATAGGCCAAAGGGCATTGCAAGATACTTATAATGCCCGCTCCTGGTGTTAAATGCTGTTTTCCATTCGTGGCCCTCCATGGACCAATACCCAAGCTGGAGGACACGGATAAATAGGGAGGGACAAGACAGGCAGTTCTAAACAGAAGGCACCGCCGATTGAAGAACCGTTCTCCCAAAAGAAGCCTCAGCCGAGGCAAAGGTATCAAATTTTTTAAATTTGGAAAAAGTATGTAGAGAAGACCAAGTTGCAGCCTTGCAAATTTGTTCCACAGAAGCATCATTTTTGAAAGCCCAAGAAAATGAAACAGCTCTTGTGGAATGAGCTGTAATTCTCTCAGGAGGCTGATGTCCAGCAGTCTCATAAGCCAAACGAATTATACTTTGTGTGACAGACCCCTCTGTCAACCTCCCTACGGATTATGGATTCAGGCATTATGTTAAGTCACCCTGTGCCCATTATAGGTACAAGGTGCAAATCCAACAGTTCTGGAGGAGTTAACTTCAGTTTTGAATAACTGTTGTTGGAGGGGTTAACTTCAGTTTTGAGAAACTGTTTTGTCTAAGACAGTTGGAGTTGTTTTTAAACCAGAAGTAAGCAGGAGAAGGACTATAATCAAGTATCTGAGCAAAAGGACCTGATTTTAAAGAAAACACAGAGCTCTGAGAGTTGAAGGAGAGTGTCAACCAGGTGGGAGACCTGCATAAATACCGGACATATAGCCCTCAATAAAGTAGATTCTGTTTTACCCTCAAGGCGGAGCTTGGTCTCGTGTTTGTGGGGAAATTAACTGGATTTGTGTGTTGCTGATCCAGTATTCAGGGCATCTTTCATCTGTTATTAACCCTCGATAACAGGGTTATACCATAACAATTGGTGGCAAACGACGAGATTGTCCTCATCGCCCAGAAGAGCAACTACCCATCCGGACCTAATGGAATACTGTATGACAGGCTGAAAAGAGCCACCCTTAAAGACCTGCTAGAACAACGGGGCCGACAGCCCAGTAACCTCAGGAAGAGGGAGATTATGAACCAATGAGCCCAGCATATCAGACAGAACCCCCGAAGAAGCAAGCTTTGACCGGGCGGTTAAAAAAAGAATGGCACATTATGGCCCCAACCCGTCTGCCGAAATTATCAACCGGGTCATAGCAGCCGTGGAGGCCAGCCTACTTCGCCAATGCGGCGCTGCAGCAGCCCAAGTCACAGCAACCCCAGTGGAAAAGAGAAATTTTTTTTGCAGCTTTTAAAAACTTCATTGAAACAGAAGGAGAGATTGATGGGTACCTTGCGGATTTTGAGAGGCAATATGGACTACACAAGGTACCCGCAGAGGACTAGGTCACGATATTATCCGGAAAATTATCCGGCCGGGCCAGCGAGGCTTTTCGGGCCATTCCAGATGAGGAAGTCGGGATTATAATGCTGTAAAAGAGGCTCTGCTCTCCAGGTATGCGATTACACCGGAGGCATACAGGAGACGGTTCAGAGACACTGATAAACTAGCTGGAGATTCCTACGTCGAGTGGGCATATAAGGTGCACCGCACAGCAGCTCGCTGGATAGCGGGGTGCCAAGCCGTATCTGGAGAAGAAGTGCTGCAGCTATTCCTGTTGGAACATTGCTTCGACAAGTTATCCGCAGGAGTTAGAGAGTGGGTTCGGGACCGTAAACCCTCCACCCTGCATGAAACTGCTCGTCTGGCAGATGAGTATATGGATGCCCGCAAACTGGACACTGCTACCACTAAGATCCCTGCCAGAGTGGAGTACAGACCCCCAGTCACCCCAGCAGCTACCAGTTACCAACCCCCGGCGCACTGCTCTACCACACCGCCTTCAACCACAAACTATCCTCAGACAACCCGGTTCAACTTACGGGATTACTCACAGCCTATTCGGTGCTTTGGATGTAAGCAACTAGGGCACAAAAGACCAGAGTGTCCCCTAAACACAGCGAACCAAGCACAGTCCTGGAGAAGACCCGCCGGCGGAAACCCACGTAACCCTCAGCCTGCTGCCCACTGCGTAGAGGAGGAAGAATGCTGGGGCATCCTACATGAAGCAGACCCCGTGCAAGCTGCCCACCGGGATAACCGGCAACTGGTTAAAGTGAATGGGAAGGAGGTCAGTGGTCTACGGATTATGGATTCAGGCATTATGTTAAGTCACCCTGTGCCCATTATAGGTACAGGGTGCAAATCCAACAGTACTGGAGGGGTTGACTTCAGTTTTGAGTAACTGTTGTTGGAGGGGTTAACTTCAGTTTTGAGTAACTGTTTTGTCTAAGACAGTTGGAGTTGTTTTTAAACCAGAAGTAAGCAGGAGAAGGACTATAATCAAGTATCTGAGCAAAAGGACCTGATTTTAAAGAAAACACAGAGCTCTGAGAGTTGAAGGAGAGTGTCAACCAGGTGGGAGACCTGCATAAATACCGGACATATAGCCCTCAATAAAGTAGATTCTGTTTTACCCTCAAGACGGAGCTTGGTCTCGTGTTTGTGGGGAAATTAACTGGATTTGTGTGTTGCTGATCTGGTATTCAGGGCATCTTTCATCTGTTATTAACCCTCGATAACAGGGTTATACCATAACACTTTGTAACCAAAAAGAAAGAGTAGTAGCAGTAGCTTACTTACCTTTACGTTTCCCTGAGAAACAGACAAAGAGGGTAGAGGACTGGCGAAAATCCTTAGTCGCCTGTAAGTAGAATTTAAGAGCACGTACAACATCCAAATTGTGTAACAAACGTTCTTTGGAAGAAGAAGGATTAGGACACAGAGGGAACAACAATTTCCTGATTGATATTTCTATTAGAATCAACCTTAGGAAGGAAACCTAACTTATTACGAAGAACCGCCTTATCGGCATAAAAAATTAGATAAAGGAAATCACACTGCAGAGCTGAGAGTTCCGAGACTCTTCGAGCAGAAGAGATAGCAACCAGAAACAAAACCTTCCAAGATAACAACTTAATGTACATGGAATGCAACGGCTCAAACGGAGCCAGCTGTAAAACTTTAAGAACAAGGTTAAGGCTCCAAGGAGGAGCAGCAGACTTAAAGACAGGCCTGATTTTGACCAAGGTCTAACAAAAAGATTGCACATCTGGCACATCCGCCAAACGTTTATGTAGTAAAATTGATAAAGCAGAAATCTGACTTATCAGGGTACTGACAATCCCTTCTCCAGGCCTTCCTAAAGAAAATATAAAATTCTAGGAATTCTAATTCTACTCCAAGAGTAGCCCTTGGATTCACACCAACAAAAGATATTTACACCATATCTTATGGTAAATCTTTCTAGTAACAGGCTTGCAAGCCTGAATCATGGTCTCAACCAAGCTTAGACAGAATTAAGCGTTCAATCTCCAAGCAGTCAGCTTCAGAGAAACAAGATTTGGATGAAGGAAGGGACCCTGAATCAGGAGGTCCTTCCTCAAAGGTAGTCTCCAAGGTGGAAGAGATGACATCTCCACTAGCTCTGCAAACAAGATCCTGAAAGGCCATGCAGGGGCTATTAGAATCACCAACGCCATCTCCTGTTTGATACGAGCAATGACTCGTGGAAGAAGAGCAAACGGAGGAAACAGGTATGCAAACCTGATAACCCAAGGAACCGCCAGAGCATCTATCAGAACGGTCTGCGGATCTCTTGACCTTGAACCGTACCTTGGAAGCTTGGCGTTTTGACGGGGCGCAATCAGATCTAACTCCGGCACCCCCTTATTTGAGGACTAAGCTGGAAAACACCCACGGGTGGAGTTCCCACTCCCCAGGATGAAAAGTCTGTCCAGAAAATCCGCTACCCAGTTATCTACTCCTGGAATGTGGATGGCAGATAGACAGCAATTGTGGGTCTCTGCCCACTGAAGAATCCGAGTATGCTCCTTCATGACTAAGGAACTCTGTGTTCCTCCCTGGTGATTGATGAAAGCCACAGAGGTTATGTTGTCTGAGTGGAACCTGATAAACTGGGCTGAGGATAACTAAAGTTAAGCCAATAGAGCATTGTAAATCACCCTTAACTCCAAGATGTTGTTGGGAAGAGCAGACTCCTCCCGAGTCCAAAGGTCCTGAGCTTTTAACAAGTTCTAGACTGCTCCCCAGCCCAGCAGGCTGGCGTCCGTGGTCACGATCACAGAGGAAGGTCTCCGAAAGCATGTGCCCTGAGACAGATGTTCCTGAGAAATCAACCACAGGAGAGAATCCCTTGATGACTGATCTAACTCTATTCTCTGAGATAGATCCGCATGGTAGCCATTCCATTGTCTGAGCATGCACAACTGGAGAGCACTCAAATATAATCAAGCAAAAGGAATGATGTCCATGGAAGCCACCATCAGACCGATTACCTCCATACATTGAGCCACTGAAGGATGAGCAGTAGCCTGAAGAGAGAGGCAAGAGGAAAATTATTTTGTTTTTCCTGATCTCTGTCAGAAAAATCTTCATCAATAGAGAATCTATTATGGTCCCTAAAAACACTACTCTTGTAGCAGGGGAAAGGGAGCTTTTTTTCAGATTCACATTCCATCCGTGGGAACGAAGAAAAGGCAACAATATCTCTGTGTGAGATTTTGCTTGTTGAAAAGATGGCGCCTGAACCAATATGTTGTCCCGGTAGAGTGCCACAGCAATTCCACGAGAACGGATCACTGCCAAAAGAGCCCCCAGAACCTTTGAAATATTTCTGGGAGCCGTGGCTTGACCAAATGGAAGGGCCACAAACTGGAAATGTTTGTCTAGAAAGGCAAATCTCAGGAATCTGTGATAATCCCTGTGAATAGGAACATGAAGATACGCAACCTTTAGGTCTATGGTTGTCATGAACTGACCCTCTTGTACTAAAGGAAGAATGGAGCATATAGTCTCCATCTTGAAGGATGGAACTTTAAGAAACTTGTTTAGACACTTCAAGTTCCCGCTTTTTTCGGAACCACAAATAGGTTGGAGTAGAACCCGAGACCCTGTTCCTGCACTGGAACTGGAACTATCACTCCCAGGGAGGAAAGATGTTGTATACATTTCAAGAATGCCTCTCTCTTTATCTGGTCTGCAGATAATCTTGAGAGAAGGAATCGTTTCTGGGAGAAAAAGTCTTGAATTGCAATTTGTAACCCTGGGATACTATGTCCACAGTCCAGGGATCTGGGACATCTCGTATCCAGGCATGAGAGAACTGAGAAAGTCTGCCCCCCACCTGATCTGATCCGGGATCAGGGGCAAACAATTTTTGAGGATTTGGAATCAGCTGCGGGTTTCTTTGATTGTTTCCCCTTGTTCCAAGACTGATTGGGTTTCCAAGAAGTAGATATACAATAGATCTCGGCACCAATTGACTCCCAAAAGGAACTATAAGCATAAAATGTCTTCACTAGATGTATAAACACTAGTAATTCCAGTGTAAGTAAGCTGACTTAGTCCGCTTCTTCACCACTCACCTCCGCTTCAGGGTGTAAACGTCAGTGTAACCGTGCTCCAGAAATATGGCCTTACCTCTCACAGGCTTCAGAGCTCACCAACACCACGGTACCTTTTTCCGCTGATGTGTTCCTTAATGCGGACCGCAGACCAAACTGCTCCGCTAAGCTTTGCTCCGTCTTCCAGCCTCGAGGGTTTTCAGCGTCTGACGTCACTGTCTCTCCCCGGTACTCCAATTCTCGCGAGAGGTGAGTGGACTATGCTTGCAGGAATAATCACCTGTAACTCCGTGCTAATCCTTCGTTTCAATAAACATGTAGCAAGAAAGGGATTCAAGGATGCACTGGTAGTCGGTAGAATACTACATACTAAGTGCAACATTGATTGCAACATTTCGATACATTTAAATACATTACAAAATTGATACATACAAAAGGAAAGGCTAAGTTAATCTAATACTAGATATTCGTTCTTTTGTTAAAACCAAAATTTGATAGATTCCCAATTAATGTGAAAACATATATAGAGGATTCAATCCAATCTTATGATTTACAGGAAAAGAGGGAAAAAGGTTATCAACCATATTGTTAAATTCATGTGGCTATCAATTATACCATAATCACAAAAATTACACAAAGGTAATCAAAAATAGTCACAGGATTCTCAGTAGGTGTAAAGATTGAAACAGGGATTCTCAATGTCAGATAGACAACAATAACCATCAGGATACTGGATACACAGGCCCAAAGGTTCTCACTCCCAGAAATTAATGAGATCAAACTCTGAATTTAATCCATAAGGAACCCTTGTTTTTAGCCTGTGTATCCAGTATGCTTCCCTTTTGGACAATAATTTGTCCCTATCTCCTCCTCTTGACTTACATCTTACTAGCTCAACTAAGGTCCATCTCAGTGACTGGGGACTGCTATTATGTCTCTCTTTAAAATGCCGCACTAGCGGTGTAGTAAGTTTGCCTGCTTTTATGTTAGTAAGATGTTCCTCTTTCTCTTGTTTCTCTTGTTGTGAGTCCTGTGTACTGAATTCCACATTCAGTACAAGTCAGGAGATAAACAGAATAAGAAGTTTTACAATTTAAACAGGAGTGATGTTCAAATTTCTCTCCTGTTGCTGTACTTGAAAAGCCATTACCTTGTTGTAAGTACATACACGCTGTGCACTGTGTGTAACTACACCTGTATGTGCCCTTGAATCTGAGCCATGATGAAGTTTCAGTTTGTGTTTCTGACCTAAGCTGAGTAGGTGCTAATATATACTGCCTATGCTTCTCCCTTTTCTGAAGGCGTATCTGCAGCCTTTAGGTATAACATCAACTAGGCCATCATCCGCTTTGAGCATTGGAAAATGTTTTCTTAATATATTGCAGATGTTATGATATTGTTGGCTATACTGAGTTATAAATGTCACATCTTCAAATCTAGTGTCAGTTTTCATTTTTACCTTTAATAGATCCTTCCTATCCATCCCTGCAATTCTCTCTCTGGATGCTGTGATCTCCTTCTGTTTGTAACCCCTAGTGAGAAATCTCCTCTCCAGATCCAGAGCCTGTCTTTCAAATTCTGTATTCAAAGTACAGTTCCTTTTTAGCCTTATGAACTGCCCATTAAGGACAGACCTAAATACCCTTTTAGGATTGCTGCTCTGGGCGTGGAGAAGAGAATTCCCCGCTATAGGTTTCCTGTATATCTTGGTTATAATTCGTCCTTGGTCCGTACCTGACAAGTTCACATCCAAATAATTAATATTGTCTACACTGAAATCATGTGTAAACTTTATACCTACGTCATTGTTGTTTAAGACCTTGACAAAATCAATAGATTCTGTCTCACTGCCTTTCCAGATGACCAACAGGTCATCTATATAGCGTTTGTAGTAAACAATTCTCTCTTTCCAGCGTCCATCACATGCATAGATGTGGGACAGCTCCCACCAACCCATAAACAGGTTGGCATAGGAGGGGGCAAACTTGGCCCCCATAGCTGTCCCACATCTCTGCAAGTAATGGACACCTTCAAAGAGAAACATGTTATGGGTAAGCAAAAAGTGGGTGACTTGCAATATATATGAACGAAATCCCTGCTCATATGTAGTGTACCTTTCCAGGAAAAAACTTAGTGCTTCCAAACCCTTGTTGTGGGGGATGGACGAATACAGTGAGGTGACATCTATTGTGAGCCCCCCATACTCATTGTGCCACTGTAGCTGTTCCATCTCCGTCAACAACTGTTTTGTGTCATAAAGGTAACTGGGCAGTATCCTCACCAGCGGTTGTAGGATTTCATCCAACCATTTTGATAACGGTTCTATCCGGCTGATGATGGGTCTGCCCTTTACCTCCACCAAGGATTTATGAACCTTGGGTAAGAAATTGAATATGGGTATTATCGGATTTGTCACTATGAGAAAAGAGCTGGTTTGTTCATCTATATAACCCGCTTCACAACCCTCATCAATTAAATGGCTAATTTCATATTTGAAACGGCTGGTGGGATTAAACTAAAGAATTTGATATTGTGTGGGGTCTGTTAGCTGACGTAATGATTCCTGGACAAAAAATTCCTTGTCCATCACTACCACAGACCCCCCCTTGTCCGCAGAGCGGATGACCAACCTCTCATTCTCTTGCAAATTTTTAAGTGCAATAGACTCCGATTTGGCAAGGTTAGAATACTTATTCCCCATTCTTGCTACATGGGTTTCCAAGAAGACTTGGATTGTTCCTGATTGGAAGAAGAAGGGGAAGGTTTTCCTCTGAAGTTACAACCGGAACGAAAATTACTCCTGTAGGTCTGTAGGTCTATTATTCTTATCTTGAGGTAGAAAAGACCCTTTTCCAACCGTAATATCAGAGATAATTTCTACCAAACCAGGTCCAAACAAGGTTTTGCCCTTGTAAGGAATTGCCAGAAGCTTGACTTTAGAGAGACCAGAGTTTCAACCATAACACCCTGCGGGCTAGGACAGAGAAAATAGAAGTTTTAGCTCCTAGTCTAACAACCTGTACAATGGCATCTGCAATAAAGGAATTGGCCAACTTAAGAGCTTTAATCCTATCCTGAATTTCATCCAAGGAAGTCTCTACTTGAAAAGAATCAGACAAGGCGTTGAACCAATAAGATGCTGCACTAGTCACGGTGGCAATACACACTGCAGGTTGCCATTGGAGACATTGATGAACACAAATCTTTTTCAAATAAGCCTCTAGCTTCTTGTCCATCAGATCCTTAAAAGAGCAGCTATCCTCAATAGGAATAGTGGTTCTCTTAGCCAGAGTGGAAATGGCCCCTTCAACTTTGGGTACAGTATACCAAGGGTCTTTAATGGAGTCCTCGACAGGAAACATTTTCTTAAAAATGGGAGATGGGGAAAAAGACACCCCTGGTTTCTCCCATTCCTGTGAGATAATCTCCCTAGCATGGGCCGGCACAGAAAAAAAACCTCAGAAGTGGAAGGTATGTCAAAGAAACTAGTAAGTTTACTAGATTTCTTAGGAGTGACAACGATAGGGGTATCAGAGTCATCTAAAGTAGCTAAAACCTCCTTTAACAATACACAAAGATGTTCAAGCTTAAATCTGAAGGATACCACCTCAATCTCAGAAGGAATTATACTGTCCGAATCTGAGATTTCACCCTCAGAAAGTCCCGATGTATCTTCCTCATCAGACTTATGAGAAAGGGCAATTTGAGAAGCAGAACTGAGGACAGGCACCTTACTTTCTGAATTTCTAGATTTCTTCTTGTGTTTTCCCTGTAATCTGGAAATGGCAGCTAATGCCGCAGATACAGCTGAAGATACCTGGGCAGCAATTTCTGCTTTTAAATAAACTCCACGAGGAGTTATAGAGGAACCGCAGGGAACTGCATGTGACACCATTGAGGCTTGGGACGTAGCAGGAGAAAGCTGAGGTATTAATTTAACAGCATCATCCTTTGAGACATTAGGCTAAAAAAATGTACCTTTATTGTACAAGGTTTTCTTGACACATGATGAACAAAATTGCATAGGAGCTGCAATTTGTGCATCTAAACATAATAAGCATGAATTCATGAGAGCAGGCTCTTGCTCCATATCAGACATGTTGTGAAACAGTAAATAAACTTGTACAGATAAATTTCAAAGATTTTAATATTCAATTAAAATAAGCCAAGGAAAAAATAAACTTTAAATTGTATCCCAAATTAATATTGATCCCCAGCTAAAATTATATGTGAGAAAAGTTAAGAAAAAACATTTAATAAACATCAAATAAACTTCTAAAATACCCCTCAGGCAACCCCACACCTCAATTACTGATTTTACGCTACCAATTAAGACCGAATCACCCAGAAATAGAGAAAAACAACTTTTTCCTCAGAAACGTTATGAAGTAAAGCCGGTCATTTGACCGCAACTGCCGAGCTCAAATTACTGCTGTGACACAAAGAGACACAAAAAATAGCTTCCTGGTACACTGAGTACCAGAAATAACCGTTTTTTTAAACCTGTTGCATCATTTTATTTTATAGCAAAGGGGAAATGAATAAGTTGCTGAAATAGAAAATTCAGCCTTACTTTCAGTTTAGACTTGAATTGTTTTATCAAGTAAATATGTGTCAGAAAATAAAGCCTAATAAAAACATTTTACCCTTTCTTTTTAAGAGTTTAAATGTTAGTCTCACGCATGCTACAGTGCTTGCTTCATGCCACAGTGTAACCCATACAACAGGATTATCTATGTCTCAATAAAAAAGCAGTGTCTTTTAATTTGTTAAGTGCATGGTCTCCCCAACTGGAAGAAAAAGCGCTTACCTGCTCCACTGTCCGGCATGTAGACAGTTACAAGGTATGAGAGGACACAGTTCCTCACAAAGACCTTTGAAAAAGAAAGAACAGAGTAGCCAACTCTGGCTTTCTAAACTAGGGCAGCAATTGTTAGGAAAACGCAGTAAGTACCTCTTTACAAGTTCCTAACTGCTTTAAAGCCACCAGTACCCGACTGCAAGGAATGACGTAGAATACGGCTATACCCCAAAACTTGCTTGTAGATGAAATCAAATATTTTATTCAGACACCTAAACTTCAGCTCCTCCATGCACCGAAGGCAAAGAGAATGACTGGAGGTTGTGGGTAAGGGAGTGATGCTTAGCAGTTTTATTGTGGTGCTCTTTGCCTTCTTCTGCTGGCCAGGAGTGATATTCCCAACAGTAATTACTCAAGCCGTGGACTCACCATATCTTAGGAAATAAATAACTGCTAATAATGATAATCTAGCATGGGGTGTACTACGTTTGTATGTTGCTGCCTGAAGAAAAAAATTAAAGGGATATAAAATGCAAGAATACTCTCCTATGAACATTCTGATATTGCACTACTGCTTGTGCATTCCTGTATTTAACTCCTGGAACATTACAGTCCGTTTCATAGTAACAATGCTCTACTGAGAGATAATCTGGACAGCAACAAATGCGCAACCACCTATCAGCAGCTCCCAGTAAGGCATTGCTGTGCCTGACCCTGCCTAGGTATGGTTTTCAACAAACGATACCAGAGAACAATAACTAAATTTGATGACTGAGGAAAATTGAAGTGTCTCTTGAAATTGCTGCTCTATTAAGGGACTATCGTCAGAGATGTTGTGGTCTTTATATCAGAGCATTACTACAGTCTGTATTATTTCTTTGCAGCATTTTTGGAAGACCGCTGCCATCTTCTGGTTCAACAAAAACTTGCTCCTTTACTATAACTCAGCTGTGTAACATAATCATATGTATGGGTATTAGATGTGTATTTTGCCATTCCTTCACTAAATAAATGTTACAAATGGGCACTGCCTGTGGCATGTTTCTCTATTCAGTGCTGGATATATTTGTAAAAAAAGTGCCGATCCAGATATTTGTGTGTGTTGCACTTAATATGCCAAAAAAAGGGTTGGATGCTGCAGACCGCACACATTGTTTAGTGAACGAATGCTAAAATGCACATCTGTTAGGTACTACATTTTAAAGGGACACTGTACTGTTAAAAGATCACTAAACAACACACACATGCACAATATGAACACAATACAATAGCACTTAATATGAATTTGAAATGAGCAGTAGAATATTTTCTGGAAAATTTCAAGTTTAATCTAATCATGTGGCAGCCATCAGCCAATCACAACATGCACATATGTATATGCTGTGCTCTTTTGCACATGCTTAGCACGTGCTGGAGTCTCAGAAAGTGTGCATGTGAAAATTATTTGCATGGATAATAATGGAAGTATATATACATTGTGTGCTTTATCTGAACCATGAAACTTTAATTTTGACTTTAGTGGCCCTTTAATTTCTTTCCCCTTAAAGGAACAGTCTACTTGAACATTTTTATTGTTTTAAAAGATAAATAATCCCTTTGTTACCCATTCCTCAGGTTTGCATAACAATTAACCAACACTGTTAGCTCTGCAATTGCCTGTATCTAAGCCTCTGCAGGCTGCCCCTTACCTCAGAGCGTTTAACAAACTTGCATTTTAGCCAATTAGTGCTGGTTCCTGCATAACCATTATCATTCTCCACGGGAGTGAGCTTAATGTTTTCTATATGGCACACATGAACTAGCACTTTCCTACTGTAAAAAGCTAATAAAAAGTACTGAGATAAGAGACGGCCTGCAGGGGCTTAGAAACAAGCAAGATCTCCCACTCCTCACCTCCAGTAGGGTCCTGCTGACAGGCTCTCCATATTGCGACCCGGCTTCCCCTCAAAGTTTTGGCGCGAAGATCCGCCATCTTGCCGGACGCTTCTCTTATCCGGAGTGCTGCGGCCTAGGACACAGAAACGTTAGGGGCCGTCTCACAGGATTCCCTGTTGTTCCCGCCCGGAAAGGTATTGCCTGACCATAGGGAGCTGGCTCACTTATCTTTTCTGACGGCCACAATATACTTCCAGAGGTGAGGTGAGATTGGGAGGTGCGGAGGGACTTTTAGGAGAGACACACAACTCAGGGTTTGCTTCTCAGAGCGGTCCACACCTTTCAGACCTCCTCTTCTACATTGGGCAGCATAAAACAAATCTAGTTGGCCCACGAGGTACTTTGGGGCCTAGGTTATTGGGACTTTAGGAGGCCCTCCTATAAAGATAGTTAAGCCTACGTAGCCCTTACCATACGTTGGGACTGCCCTGAGGTGCCCTTAGCCCCTCAAGCTACAGCAGAAAACGCAGAAGGCCCTCATCACCACCCTCTAAGCCTTTTACATAAATGGACCTGCAATCAAGTTTAAGAGGAGGACAAACTACACAACCTCAGCACATCTTGAGTCATCCCCTTATCGCTTCCCCTGAGGGAGCACAGAACTCAACCTCTTTGGGATCAATAGACCTCATTGCAAATAACCCTAACTGGTCACAGGCCTAAACAAGTTCAATACAGGGCCCAAGCTAAGTTTGTGAGGGGACCCCTTGCAGGTCATTGGACCCACTAAGAGCTGCTGCGACAGCTAAACTGTTCTTGGGTCAATTTACCCAAATGTAGTGTCACTTTCTTTTTCTTTCTGCTGCTTTAACATTTTTTTCTTTTTCAGGTTGTTTTTATTAAGATGTGTGTTATTAACTCTTATATTCTGAGTCATGCATGTCCTCAAGTAAAGGCACCCTTTTTTGCTATCTAACCACATGTATGCTTAGATTAGCGATCACACCTTGCAGCTAGGTTTTTGGCCTTCAACTCTTACGGGTACTTTGTTGCATATATACTCTTAATCCAGGATTTTGGTAATTTAACTATTTTTCTAACATATTTGACCTAGAGCTCTGTCCTTTTCTGAGAGTTTAAAGTTACTTCCTGGTTTATAGTCTATCACTGACTTTCCCCTCACGCACAGTATACTAACCTACGCTTGAAGCACATTAACTCATACATTATATATAGCACATAGTACTTATAAGGCTTACTAGTGGCCCCACACCACACCTATACTACATCAAGGGGTTTATTTCCCTCCTACGCCTACTAAAAACTCCACCCTATTGGCCCTTTCGTTGAGGGCAGTTGGGTTACTTACATAGCTTTTCTGAGGTTTCATATTGTTCAACTGTTTATCTGCATCTCATATAATTAGGTTTTGTACAGTCTCTCCTCACCTCCCTGCTCCTGCCCAGCTTGTCTGGGTGGGTCATATCATACTTCCTTTTCCCCTTCCTTTGGGTCGTATCCTTTGTATCCCTGAGTTGGGGAGTAGAGCTTCAGATAACGTTACCCTCTTTGTAACCCACATGTTGTCCACAGTTCGCTGACCAGTTTTCCTCATTTACGCAGATATCATTAGGAGCTCTCTGCTCCAAGGTGAGGACATAGGGTAGGTACCTGTACTTACCATGTGATAGATACTGTTAAGGCGACACTCAGCCCCGCTCTATAGTTTTCAGAGTAATACGTGTCATGAATATGTGATGTACTAACCTTACTTTTTCCTCAGCAGAGACATACGTATGATATTTGCAAAGAGACCTTAGGTTTAGGTTTATATTCTTGCTGGACACCTCTTGAAATATTTTGCCTCCTCAATATGCCTCATTCAAGTAGGAAGCTTCCCAAATCAACACTGAAATCTAAGAAGACGGTCTATGACCACTTTGCACAACAGTCCAAAGATTCACGTATGGAAGCCCAAAGAGATCTAAGTGACCCTGTCTCACAGGATGAGGAGTCTCAATCTATTATTCACTCTGTGTCTGCTTCACAGCACTTTATCACTGAAATAACTTTGCAGAAAATGTTAGCTTCACAGACCAAATTTTTAACGCAAGAAATACAACGTAGTTCAGCTGAACTTAAAAAGGAGATCGCTGAAATAGGAGAGAGAGTGGATTCCTTAGAACGAAAACAGGATGATATGGTGGTGGACCAGTCTAACCTTCTCTCCTACTCAGAAAATTTAGCAGAACAAATCTCCCAGCTAAAACTTAAGCTAGCAGACATAGAGGACAGATCCAAGCGCAATAACATCAGGTTCAGGGGAATCCCTGAGTCGATCGCCCCAGCTGAGTTACAAGAGTTTTTGATGTAAAAGTTTTGTGAACTAATAGGTACTCCCAAAGGCCTAACTAATACCATGGAACAAGCACACAGGGCTTTGCGCCCCAAAACGGTGGCCTCTGACAAACCACGGGACGTAATAGTCTGTTTCCACAGCTTCTTGAACAAGGACAAACTGATCCAAGCAGCCTTCAAAAAACCTCCTGTAAGCGAGAGATTTAAAGAGATACAACTCCTACCTGATCTCTCAGCTCACACCCTTCAGCAAAGGAGACATTTCGAGCCTGTCACTGTCACTCTGTGGAAAAATAGCATCAAATACAGATGGGGATACCCCACCCGGCTTATTATCACTAAAGATAATCAAACATATTTGGCTACAACCCTAGCTCAGGGTCTATCTCTGTTGGCGAACTGGGGTTTTCGGCCGGAGCCTCCCCCGCAACGGGACTCTCCTCATCCCAAATTACCAGCATCAGTGCCTGAGTGGTCTGTTAAAGACCAAAGAGTCAAAAGACCAAAGATTCTCCAACTCACAGAAACTAGTTAACGCAGTTGATCCCTGTCAACTGCTTTCCTCTGTAGGTCTGTCCTATATACAATTCCGATATAGGTCTAACTTTGCACTATGTATTTTGTCTATATGCTTTATTGATGTTTCGCTGATTAAGTTATAGTTAATTGTTATTTACTTATAGTTCATTATCATTAAGGTACAGAGCGGGGCTGATGATGTTCTCAGCCTCACACATTTAAGTTTTTCACTTAATATTCTCCGCCCCTATTTAGAAGTCCGTGCGAGGACTCTATTAGGTGGATTATTTCCACCACATTTTAGGACACTCACTTAGTGTCCGCCCTTTACCATTATCCCCCTTCTGTTGCTACACTACGTACCCTATCCCCAGTGACGTAGCTTTACTCTCTTTTTCCCACTACTAACTATGTCCACTATTTGGTTGTTAACTCATAATGTTCGAGGTCTCAATTCCCCTCATAAGCGCAGCCTATTATTAGGGTCACTAAAACACCATAACCCTGACGTGGTCTTTCTCCAAGAAACGCACTGGCTGGGTAGCGAACCCCTCAAACTTAGCTCCAAGGCTTATACACACATTGAAACAGCCTCTTTCACCAAGAAAGCTAGAGGGGTGGCGATCCTATTGCATAAGCGACTTGCCTTTGAGTAAATACAAGTCGTTAAAGACCCTCAGGCGAGATATATCATCCTAGTCTGTAAGTTAAACCATGTTACTTATACCCTGGCCTCTATATACCTTCCAAACAGTAACCAACCAAGATACCTCAAACACATTCTTCATGTACTCGCACAGGTCCAACAGGGTAGGGTCCTTATAGCTGGGGACTTCAATATGGTTTGGGACAATACAGCTGACAGAAAAACCACGTCAGCGACGGTAGCACCTACATTAGCCAAACAATTATCTAATAGGTTTCGACATTTAATCCTCATAGACTGTACTCCAGACTGGATTACATATTTTCTACTGCAGACTCTCTCTACCTAGTTAAGCAGGCCAGAATTTCCCTTAGCGCCTGGTCTGACCACGACTTGGTACAAGCCGATATAATCTCGACCAATACTACTTGCTCAAGGCCCAACTGGCGACTTCCCCATCATATCCTTGAGGATGTTCCATTTAGGGAGGCGCTCCGTAGGGATATTACACACTACATACAAACCAATGACAATGCTTCTGTTAGGGATGACTCCTTATGGGGTGCAGCTAAATCCACAATCAGAGGGCTTCTGATTACCAAACAAGCACATCTCAGGAAGCAAGCTGGCCTCACCCTCTCCCAAGCCCACATCTCAAATCACTGAAGTTAAGAACCATATTTCCCAGCTTGAGCTTCGTATAACCCAGATTAACCTCACAAAACTAAAACAGCTGTTTTATTACAAAAGCAATAAGGCTGATTCCTTATTAGCTAACAAAATAAGAAATAGGGCAGGGGCTTCACGAATTCACTGCATACGAACCTCAAAATCCCTTCTCCAAGATCCGTCCCAAATAGGGGAGGCATTTGCTGATTATTATACTAAATTATATAATATAGCCGCATCTGAATCGCCTAGGTCTACTCCACAGGAAGTTCTGCGCACTTATCTTGAGACCCTGTTACTCCCCACACTTTCCCTTGAACAACGCAACCTTCTTAGTTCCCCTTTTTCACTCTCAGAAATTTTGACGGTTATCAGAATTGCGAAGTCCTTCAAGTCTCCTGGCCCAGACGGTTACCCGGTTCATTTCTATAAAATATTTGCTCGGGAGCTCTCTCCTTTACTGCTGAAGTTTTACAACTTAGCTAGAAAAGAGGGCCACTTTCACAAAGAATTTCTGGAAGCCAGTATAGTAACCATTCTAAAACCGAACAAGGACCCAACCCTTTGTACCAGCTATAGGCCCATATCTTTAATAAATACTGATATAAAATTCTACTCCAAGATTTTAGCCAACAGGCTTGCTAAGCTACTCCCCTCACTAATTGACCCAGACCAGGTGGGTTTTGTATCCCAAAGAGAGGGCCCTGATAACACGAGAAGGCTCCTCAACATTCTCTCTCTTTCTGCTCGGCTCCAGAGGCTGCTTTCGGTCATCTCTCTTGATGCCGAGAAGGCCTTCGACCGAGTAAGATGGCAGTACCTATGGGCGGTCCTTGAACGCTTTCGTCTCCCTGGTGATTTTATAGGGGCAGTCAAAGCCCTATATTCGACTCCCACAGCTTCGGTAGGTGGTCTAGTTTTCCATTCTCCCTCTTTTGAGATCACAAATGGCACTAGGCAGGATTGCCCCCTGTCTCCGCTGCTGTTTGCCCTGTCAATCGAGCTCTTGGCAGAACAAATAAGAGCTGACTCCCAGATTCAGGGCGTCACCCTGTTTGGCACCTCGCACAAAATCGCACTCTTTGCAGACGATGTCACGCTATTTTCGGCTCAGCGCATGCAGAATATTCCTAGACTACTGGACACGCTTGCCTCTTTCGGTGCCCATTCTTATTATAAATTGAACCTGTCAAAGACGGAAGTGTATACACAAGGTTTCACAAGTGCTCAATTGGCCTCCCTGAAAAAAAGGTTTAACTTCACTTGGACGGATCAATCTGTTTTACACTTAGGAATTAGACTATATAGTAGTTTCCCCCAAATCATCAAAGATAATTACCTTCCCCTTCTTGCATTGCTTCGATCCTTGAGGAGAGACTGGAACATGCAGCATGTATCCTGGCTCGGTAGGGTCACTACTTTAAAAATGTTGTTTCTCCCTAGACTCACTTACTTGTTCCGCTGCCTTCCCATCAAGATTCCCAAATACCTTCTGCTCCAATTTCAGAGTGGTTTCACGAAATTATCTGGCAGGACAAGTCTCCCAGAGTCGCACATAAATTTCTCCAACTCTCTAGAACCTCCGGAGGTATTGCCTCTCCGTTAGTCTTCCGATACTATGAGGGTGCTATGCTCACCCATGTGTCCTAATGGGGAGTTAAATTATCTTACTCCAAATGGAGATCAATTGAGCAAGCCTCCTTACCTCATCATCTTAGCTTACGAGACCTAATCTGGACTCCACAGCACTGTCGTAGAGAGTTGGAGTTAATTAATCCAGTTATCATGGGATGCCTAGATTTTTGGGACAAAATCAGACACCACCCTAATATTGCCCCACACCCTTCCCCTATTACTTCTATCCCGGGTCTCCTCTCAGGTCTACGGGACTCTCACCCTAATAAATGGGGGCAACCTAGTGTCGGACTTGTGGTCTACGACCTCCCGAGATTCCTACAAGCAGCTTTTCCAAATCGGTGATGGAGCAGGAGTATCTCTCTACTTGCCCTTTGAGTTCCACAGAATTAAGAGCTTTTTAAATAGCTGGGGATGCAAACCGAACCCCACCCGTTAACCTTGTGGGAGTCCACTTGGGATCAGGGGGCCAGGCAGGCTCTGCAGGCCCCTCACCCTGCATTATATGCTGCTAAGCGGCTCGCAAAGTCCTGAAATGCCAGCCTATCTGGCCCGAACGGAGACATTGTTAAGTATGCGTGTTCCGTCTGAAAGGTGGGAGCGTGCCTTTTCCTTGACTCAGAAAGCCATTCACTGCACAACGCTGTATGAAGTATACTACAAACTTCTATCCCATTGGTACTATGTACCTACTAGGTTAGCGAAGCTGTTCCCGAGTGCGTCTCTCGAGTGTTGGAGGAAATGTGGGCATAGAGGTAATGCGCTGCATATCTGGTGGGAGTGCCCTGTGATTCAACCCTCCTGCACTTACACCTTCATGCTTTACCCAAACACCATGCATACATTTCCATTTACCTATTTACGACCATTAAACATGCTATAGCTTGTTCATGGAAAAAGGAGTCATCCCCCAGCTGGGCTACAGTTTGTAACACCATGTCATATATATATATATATATATATATATATATATATATATATATATATATATATATATATATATATATATATATATATACCATGGAGAAGGACATCTTTTATAAATTAAACAATTCTGACTTATTCAAATTGGTTTGGTCAGACTGGAAGGAACAAAACAATACTGACTGGAAGCCCAACACTACCTCTAGTGATACCTAATTTAAGACCTTGTCCCTGCAGACGATAAAGACCTACACAAATTGACCTAGTTTAAGTACTAAGCACCCTCCTATCCTCCTTGTTCCCCCCCTTTCCCTCCCCTAACTTTTATGTTCCCCCTTTTCTTTATATAAATATATATTTACATGAGTTTAAGAGGGAAAGCAAACCCTCTCCTTGTTTCCACGTCGCCTTCAAACTTTTCTACTCGAAACCCATGGGGCTATTCCTGAGCCCTTTAAGCAAGGCCTCGTAGAAGGCCCTAACAATCCGATAAATTTTCCTTTTTACTCTCACCTTATTAGCTTGAGGTGTATGCTGGACACCAGTCTATCACGGGTAAAATTTACCATGGTCTACCAAGTATTTATGTTGTTTACTGCATGCCTAGTGGGTTTTGAGTATCCCAATATTGTTTATATTTATGTACCATTGTTTTGCTATTGAAAAGTTCATTCAAACCCTGTATTGCAATTTTATTATCCTTAATAAAATATTTAAAACCTAAAAAAAAAAAATTTGACTCTTGAGAAAGACGATTCAAGCTATTAATAAATGTTTTGTTCCTTTTAAACTTACAACTACTTCTGTTGTTTTTTTTTGTGATATCACCGATCAGTGAGTATATACTATTTTTATTCTCAGAGTCCTTCCACTTTCAATACCGGAGTACTTTTATCCCCAGCTTGGCTGTTTCATCATCCATTGAAGGGACCCTTCTTGACTGGCCGACATCTGATAACTATGAGTGAGTATACTGCACTTATATTATCAGGCTTAATACATACACATCAAGCAAAGTCTCTTTGTCCACAGTGAGATCTTAATACCAAGATCGATACACATAGGACCTGCACCATCTATACTCTAAAGCTTCATGAGTGCATAAGGTGTTGGGGTAATGATGCTACTATCAAACATTATAGTGTTGTGGGTAGGGGTCTTGGAAGAAGGGGAGAATAAGGAGCTATCTAGAAACATTGCCGAGTTATTCATATAATCAATATTTTGAAACTTAAAGTGACACAAAAGTGAAAAAGAAAATGTTTTAATATGAAGAGTACTTTATTATTGCAGATTAACAGCAGTGGTTGTATGTCCCTTAAGAAAACAAGAGTTTGTAATAGTGACTGTCAATGTCCGTTGACCAAACCAATCAATGAGCAACATATCCAAATGTTGCTTACACTATCCCTCGTAGATTAAGCACTATGTCCTACAACAATTTCAGCAGAAACGGAATAAAGCTCAGCAGCCGAGGACTGTAGCTCCAAACCATGAGGATTCACCAGCTACCTCTTACCCGTCAACCTCCGTCTGTATCCACGCTGTTTTACTTTGCACTCGCTATGATCTACGGGTAAGGTGTGTAATAGAGGGGGCTGTCACTAGGGCCCAATACTGGAACAGAGCAACTCGGAGTGAAAATAATATCCAATGCAAAAGGAAAGTCTACAAGTCCATGTTTTATTGATAGTTTGCACAAAACTTTAGGGGGATGTGGCAAACCTAGCCACTTCTGGACTATAACGTAAGAAAGGTTGTCTGTGACAGACCCTTCGGTCAGGACTGAAAGTGTTAACTTTATTTTCTAACCACAAGTGGCTGGCTCCAGCTACAATCTAATTAATGCTTAGCATTCTATTGTTTGATCACCCCCAGAGAGAAACGCCTAAGTGATAAGGAGAGTCAAGAGTGTCCTGTGGTTGAAGTGTTTAAGTAATATAATCCTATTGTATCATGTCAAGGGCGCTTCTCCCTTTTATCTAATGTACAACATTCTTTCAACCCCCATCTGGGGGGGGGGGGGTCAAAAACCTGTATAAATCTGTATGCTGCCTTCAAATAAAGTGTTATTCTGTTTAAAACCTGAAAACTGGCTGGGTTGTGAATTGCTGATTCCCTATGCAGGACATTGTTCCCTGGTGTTAACCCTTGGTATCCGGTTGGTACCGTTACAGGGGACATACGCACAGACCCTATTACGTGTATATACCCCTGAAGTTGAATGCAAACTATCAATAAAAGTTATGTTTTATGGACTCCAGCTGCAGAGCAACAATGCAGTAATGGGAGCTAGATGAACACATTGGGTAAGCCAAATCTGTGCAGCTACCAGTCAGCTAGCTCCCAGTAATGCTTTGCTGCTCTTGAGCCTGCCTAGGTATGTTTTTGAACAAAGGATGACAAGAGAACAAACATTTGACAACATAAATATATATAAAAACATCTTTAAATGACATGCTCAATCTGAGTCATATAATTCTCATTTTGATTTATTTGTTCCTTTAACAGGATAGTAAACTTGACATAATCCATAATCGAAGCGATATTTTACAGGGACTTTAATTGATAACTTCTAATGAAGATGCGCTGTAACTTACTGTTTATTCTAGCCTCGCCATTCTAATACCGTGCACTCCGGCCGCCCACTTCAAAACTCCCTTTAAAGGGACATTAAACACTAAATAAATGCAAGGTAGAATGATGCATTCAAAGAAAAGATTAGTCTTAGAATACCATGTAGATGGATTTTTTAAAATATCAGTAACTGTTTAAATAGTGACAAAATAAGTATAAAGTTTTAGTGTCTATAAAACAATGGGAGCTACCAAATTGTAACTTAGGTTACCTTCTCTGCTGTGGCCAATTAGGAACAGTTATAAATAGGTCACTAGAGTGTGCAGCCAATGGGGTATATTTATCAAGCTCCGAATGGAGCTTGATGCCCCGTGTTTCTGGTGAGTCTGCAGGCTCCCAGAAACAGCAGTTATTAAGCAGCGGTCACAAAGACAGACATCGCAGGAAATCAACCTGATCGAGTACGATCGGGTTGATTGACACTACCTGCTGGCGGCCTATTGGCTGCGAGTCTGCAGGGGGCGGCGTTGCGCCAGCAACTCTTGTGAGCTGCTGGTGCAATGTTGAATACGGCGAGCGTATTGCTCGCCGTATTCAACGAGGTCTGTCGGACCTGATCTGCACTGGCGGATCAGGTCCGACATACTTTTATAAATAGAGGCCAATGGCTGTTGCGGAATATAACAGTGTTTAGCACTTTAGTTTCTAACATGAACTGCCAAGCTCACAATTTCAGAATGGAATTAACTGGAATGGGGGACAAAATAAATAATTAAAATATATTGCAGAGCTTTTTTAGAAATACGATTTATTATTTTATATTACCATCTCAAAGTGTTTAATATCCCTTTAAGGTAGATACCGCTGGTGCCTCTAACAAGCAATAGAGTTATCCACCTACATAGCTAAAAGTGACATTTTAAGAACGGAGGGGGGGGGGGGGGCACCTAGTAATTTGCACATTTCTATGATCAAGCACAGAAATATTAAACTGCTTTTGTCCTAATTACATAACCACTCCAATGTACATAGTGCGGCATATGACAAAGATTTAATAAATAAATAAAAACACAAGAGTATTCAATATTTTTATTTTCTTTAAAAATAGAATTATAGCTAAATCAAACATGGCTTTGGAACAGTAGAAAATGACAAAAGCAGCAAGAGACAGACATTGCACAAGGAGACAGAGTAGTTAGTGTCACACGGGTGTAAGGGGCTGTCACAGGGATTAATAATGTCCTATCAACATGAGACATGATTCAGATAGAGCAGTGATATTAAGCAACTTTCTAATTTACTCCTATTGATTTTTCTTAGTTCTCTTGCTATCTTTATTTGAAAAACAGGAATCTAAGCTTAGGAGCCAGCCCATTTTTGGTTCAGTACCCTGGGTAACGCTTGCTAATTGGTGGGTACATTTAGCCACCAATCAGCAAGCGCTACCCAGGTGCTGAACTAAAATGGGCCGGCTCCTAAGCTTACATTGCTGATTTTCAAGTAAAGATAGCAAGAGAACGAAGACAAATTGATAATAGGAGTAAATTAGAAAGTTGCTTAAAATTGCTGCTCTATATGAAACATAAAAGAAAAATATAGGTTTCATACTCCTTTAAGATTGGTATGAATATATATATCTCAGTAGTACTAAAAGGTAGCTGTACAATGTGAAGATTGGGCCCCTAGAAATGGAGTAGACTAAGAACTAAGATCAGATATATGAACACACTGTGGCAATGAGGTTTTCAGAAATAAAAAAAAAAAAAGGATACGACACAGTGAAGTCGCTTTGCTTTTAAGACAATGTAATACACAGGACAAACAAACAAACAGTATATATATTGCTGTTTTATACATTCTTCCAGTGGTTTCCAGTCTGCGCATTCCCATACATGAGCACAGGGGGTTACTTAGTGGCTCAGTTTGTTCTCAGAAGCACCTGTGCTGGGTACAGTAACATCACTGACCTGGGGCAGACCAGGCTACAGACCACAAACACTGGGAAAATACCCGGCATAGTACGTACGCTAAAGTCTTTATTTGTATGTTTTTGTCATTTTCTTAATTCGCATCCAGCACCAACTGACCAAAGAGGATATTCCAGAAAACGCAGGGTCACTGGATAAAGGACTCCTCTTGCGAAGAGAATTACTCTACGGACCACAGTGCACAAATAACATTTTCTGTAAAGGCAAATACCTAGGAGAACTGCCCCATGTAGAGGTGCGGAACAGAAGCGCCATTGTGGATATTTCTCAGAGCTTCTCATAGGCGAGTTATAGTCTCCTTAGAACCTGGTCTCATTATCAGACAAGGTCAGATTTTTATTTCATGAAACAAAACTTCTGGTACAAAAATCTTCCTCACCAGCTAAATTATTTTATATTTTGTACAAGGAGAAAAAGGATTCACCCCAGAGCGAGACACTTTGGTGGAACAATGCAGCCAAACTATAATGGGGAGATTTCCATTTGCAAAGAAAAAAGATAAAAAACAACAACATATAAAACAGAGTTTAACAGCCACATAAAGAAATGATTGTTGTAAAACTCGGGTTTTCTCTAATCGCTTTACTTTTTATAGCGATGGCGGCCATCTTGCATATGAATTATTTATGGAAACTAAAACAATGTTCTTAGACCAACAGGGTTTTACAAAATAGTGTTGGATGCTTTATTTAAACAATTGCATATATTTCTCTCTCTAAACAAAACAGATATTTGTAAGGAAATGGTATCCCCAAAAACAAAACCAGATGTGATGATGATTGTGACATCATTAAAAAACAAAAATCATCTTTTAGAGCTACAGTTAAAGGGATAGTTTAGTCAAAATAAAACTTTTATGATTCAGATTTTCAGCAATTTTAAGCAACTTTCTAATTTATCTCCTAATTTCAATGTTTCTTCGTTCTCTTGGTGTCTTTATTTGAATGTAAGCTTAAGATCCGGCCCATTTTTGGTTCAGCACCTGGGTAGTGCTGATAGGTGGCTACATTTTAGACACCAATCTGAAAGTGCTACCCAGATGCTGAACCGAAGATGGGCCGGCTCCAAAGCTTACATTCCTGCTTTTTTAAATAAAGATACCAAGAGAACTAAGAAAAATTGATAATAGGAGTAAATTAGAAAGTTGCTTAAAATTGCTGCTCTATTTGGGGTTTAAAAGAGACTATAGGAGCATTAGAAGTGCAACTCTATAACACTAAATACATTTCATGCACCTCCCCCTCTAATTATGGGTGATGTCATTTTGTAATCTAGGTTACACTGCAGGTATCGGAGGGAGACTTGCTGCACGTGTGCAAATACTTACGCATCGGAAAAAGTGAAAGCTAGTTTTCAACATGGCGGCCCCATGCCGCGAGGGAGGAGGGGAATAACAATACTATGATTATAAAATGTATTTAGTTCTTAACGTCCCTTGAACACATGATCACTTGTCATTGCACAGAAAGTGTAGATCATTTGCTATAAATAAAACTGCTGTGCACGTGTCTTCTTCATATCATTCTGAAATAAAAGCCTTGCTGTGTATTCTGTATAAAGGGAAAAAAGGCAACTAATTCCTATGAGGTCTATAGTATAGGTTCATTGTTGGCATAAAAATTAGGTTTTATGTTATTTACATTTAATCTTAGAACATTCTAGTCCCTGTGTCATTAAAGGGACATTGAAATGAACATAAAAATGTAGTCTAGTGTGCCCCCCTAAAGTTAAACACATAGCTTGGAAGCTACAACAAACTGCAGCTATATATATTAGCTAATTAGTACAATATGTAACCAGAAATTGTAATGTGCAACAGCTCCTACATAGGTCTGCTAAAGGGTGTAAACACATAGTTTACAAGGGACATTAAAGCAATAAGCGACTAATGCTGGGGGCCATAAACCTAGAGCGCAGTGAAAAGCAGCAGAGCCAGGGTTTACCTTGGTAGTTTACGGAAGGAAGGATTTATCTGTAAAATAAACACTAGTGACATAGGGTCTAGAATGCCCCTTTACAACTAGCAGAACATATTTAATTGACAAGGACATAGAAGAATGGAAACAAAATGGTTTGTTCATTATATAAACGTGAAACAGACCTGTACACCATTTTAAAATACCCTCTTTAATGTGCAATAAAGAGAATTGCTACCGGTTATCCCTAAGACAATTCTACTGTCGCTCTCTGGTCCATAAAACAATAAGAAGATGGGTCAGGACAGTGAACAAACCTCACAAAAAGAACCCAACAAGGTGTCCACAGGACACCATGTACAAAACAATTTGTGTAGAAGATTAGGCAATGGTTTCCTTTGGATGAGGGAGCTGGGATATGCCCACTGTTGGCGCTTAGAGTGGGCATCAGAGCACAGCTTAGTTTTAATCGTTGGACTGTGACACTGAATAAGCAGGATGCCAATCTGTTGTCATTATTAATGTGAAATTGAATTATCACGTTTAACTGAGTTTACAGAACGTGAGCTGGTCAGTAACACCTCCTTTTATCCAGCATTGAAGTGGCAGAAATACCAGTTGGACGCAGCATGAAAGCAAGTGGTTATCTTCTCTTCACGGTTAAAATATTCCCAGCTCAGAAAAGCAAGTGCTGGTCTCCAGGATGAGCGCTTTTGTGTAAACCTTGACAGTGTAGAATAAAGTCAGAAAGTCTTGGGTGCTAAAAATGGTGTCAGCCAAAGCAAAGCCCAGCGTAGACGGGATAAACCCACGACCGTACTCCACCATCCACGTGCCGGAGCTCCACTGGACAGAGGTGGCCTCTCCTACTTCATGTACAATGGTGTCACCTGGGGGGGGAATAGGCAGAGACGTACAGTGAAACAAAGATATGGATGTAAAAGGCTTAAACACCTAAACTTTTAAATCTGGTCAACAGGTCAGAGCACTGGCATAAAAAACTTCTAATTAGAAGTCTGTTAATTAATCTGTAAGATTACGGTCAGATCACATAAAAAAACTTCTAATTAGAATTCTTAATCTATAAGATTACGGTCAGATCACATTAAAAAATGCAAACTCAAAATGTTATGATTAAAAGGTGCTGAGACTTCTATAGAGATCGCAACTCCATTTAAATTACAGCAGACTAACGGGCTGGCACAAACTTTTTATTAACATCATAATATCACAGTTGTAACAGTACAAACAGCCATACAAAGCATATTGTCATAAAGTCAAGCCTAGGTTTGACTTAACTGTAAGCAAGACAGATACTTGCCAAAGAACAAATTCTTGTAAAGGTCCTTAGTAATGGCTTCATAAAGTCCTTTTCTTGATTCTGTGCTGTGGTCGCTTGGTCTGAAAGTTACCTTTATAAATATAATTCTAACTGCTTGAGAGTGAAGAATTGGGGTATGATTACCATGAAAACCTCTTGAAGGCCACATCTGGGGGTACATCTATCTTTATCTATAACTTCACTTGATTTATTAATTATCCTAAAGGGAATTCCTGTTAACCATCAATTCCCCTGCATAATCCAGTCAAACCTTATCTTGAAAAACTGTTTGCCATTTCCTTGAATCCTAGAGGCCAGTACTGACATTGTATAGATGTTGTCTATTTTATCATTTACTTCTTGCCCCATTGGGGCCCCCACTTTCCAGTGTCTGGCAATATATGTTCTAGTAACTGTACAGAGGATTTTAAATGAGCGTGTTGGTTGCAGAGTTAAAGGGTGTGAGATGTTGATTCAGAAGGGCCTGTGCTATTGTCTGGGTAATGGGTTCTTGGAATAGTTTACTTAGTAGCTTCTGCAGTTGAACCCATATGTTTTGTAACCTGGGGCAATCCCACCACAAACGTTTAATTTACAGGTAAAGGTGACATTCTCTGCTCATTTCAAATCCAAAATGCCAACGCACACATCCATTTAACTATGAAATATTAATCATTAATATTATTATGGTGACACTTAGTAAGTAATTCATTGCAAGTCTTAGCTATACATACAGCAAAATAGACAAACGAATGAGACCTGAGAATTGTTTTCCCCCCAATAGTCAAAGATATTTTCAGGGAAATACTAATTAACAGCAAAAAAATATTGATTTTTTGTTTTGCAAACAAGTAAAAGTCAGGGAATTATCCTAGAATATGATTAATGATTATCTGTAAAGTGAAAGGTGTAATAGACTTTGCATTTACAAGGGGTTACCTGCATTACATTTTTAGAATTAGCCAAATAAATATAATAATGAAATAAACCATTGTTAACTCACTTCCAGTGATTGAGGACAGGTTTCCTTCCTAGGGGCCTTAGATTTTAGGGTGTGTGTGGGGAGAATAATTGGAGGGGTGTTTAGCAATGAGGGGCATATTGGAGGGCCACATCACATTTAATTCTCTTGTTGGTAGAGAGGGACGGCAGTCAGTGTTACTGCTGAGGGTGAAGTCACTATGTATGGAAGAGAAACAGATTGTGCTAAAGGGCTGTTGCTAACAACTTGTTTGGAATACGATTGCACAGAGATTGTCACGATTAGGGAGAATATTGCTGCGGAGCGTACAGGTGTGACAGCTTAGGTTGGAATGGTACCAAGTATGGGAATAAGGAAGAGAACTGGTGAATCCTCACAAATAGTGAGCAGGGCAGGAGAATAAGATAAAATGAAGCTTTGCCACCAGTTAGACTGCAGATCTGCATGCAGGGAGAAAACCTTCATGCTAAACCTATTTCACGCACCTGGATAGAAGATCTCACTTTTGGTCGTCCCTTCTTTCCATTGACGAAATGTCCCTGAGAGTATAGTGTCTGAGATCTCCGCCCAGTAACGGCCTGAAACAGAGTTATTGAGTTATTATTACAAAACATTATGGTTTTATTTAAGGAACAGTAAATAGAATTGCAAAAAATATAGCGGAGCACCAGTCCAATTTGTTGTAAAATAAAAGAAAACTTTATTTTTCATTTGGTTAAAAAGAACAACAACAGGGTGCCATTCTCCTAATAGGAGTCAGCTCCTACAGCTGCTGACATGTTTCGGCTGTTGCCGTTATCAAAGCTGCTTGTTTTTGCAGGTGAAACCCTGCCCTTTAAAAAAAAAAAAAAAAAAAATGAACAATGACTCCTATTGGATAATGGTTTGACAACATTCATTTGTAAATTAACCCATTTATTTCCTCAGGATTAAATGCAGTTCTGCCTAGTGACTGAAACAAATTTTTTTTTTTTTACAATGCAAAAAACATAATTTATGTAAGAACTTACCTGATAAATTCATTTCTTTCATATTAGCAAGAGTCCATGAGCTAGTGACGTATGGGATATACATTCCTACCAGGAGGGGCAAAGTTTCCCAAACCTCAAAATGCCTATAAATACACCCCTCACCACACCCACAATTCAGTTTAACGAATAGCCAAGAAGTGGGGTGATAAAAAAGTGCGAAAGCATATAAAATAAGGAATTGGAATAATTGTGCTTTATACAAAAATCATAACCACCCCAAAAAAAGGGCAGGCCTCATGGACTCTTGCTAATATGAAAGAAATGAATTTATCAGGTAAGTTCTTACATAAATTATGTTTTCTTTCATGTAATTAGCAAGAGTCCATGAGCTAGTGACGTATGGGATAATGATTACCCAAGATGTGGATCTTTCCACGCAAGAGTCACTAGAGAGGGAGGGACAAAATAAAGACAGCCAATTCCTGCTGAAAATAATCCACACCCAAAATAAAGTTTAATGAAAAACATAAGCAGAAGATTCAAACTGAAACCGCTGCCTGAAGTACTTTTCTACCAAAAACTGCTTCAGAAGAAGAAAATACATCAAAATGGTAGAATTTAGTAAAAGTATGCAAAGAGGACCAAGTTGCTGCTTTGCAAATCTGATCAATCGAAGCTTCATTCCTAAACGCCCAGGAAGTAGAAACTGACCTAGTAGAATGAGCTGTAATCCTTTGAGGCGGAGTTTTACCCGACTCAACATAGGCAAGATGAATTAAAGATTTCAACCAAGATGCCAAAGAAATGGCAGAAGCTTTCTGGCCTTTTCTAGAACCAGAAAAGATAACAAATAAACTAGAAGTCTTTCGGAAAGACTTAGTAGCTTCAACATAATATTTAAAAGCTCTAACAACATCCAAAGAATGCAATGATTTCTCCTTAGAATTCTTAGGATTAGGACATAATGAAGGAACCACAATTTCTCTACTAATGTTGTTAGAATTCACAACTTTAGGTAAAAATTGAAAAGAAGTTCACAACACTGCCTTATCCTGATGAAAAATCAGAAAAGGAGACTCACAAGAAAGAGCAGATAATTCAGAAACTCTTCTGGCAGAAGAGATTGCCAAAAGGAACAAAACTTTCCAAGAAAGTAATTTAATGTCCAATGAATGCATAGGTTCAAACGGAGGAGCTTGAAGAGCCCCCAGAACCAAATTCAAACTCCAAGGAGGAGAAATTGACTTAATGACAGGTTTTATACGAACCAAAGCTTGTACAAAACAATGAATATCAGGAAGATTAGCAATATTTCTGTGAAAAAGAACAGAAAGAGCAGAGATTTGTCCTTTCAAAGAACTTGCGGATAAACCTTATCTAAACCATCCTGAAGAAACTGTAAAATTCTCGGAATTCTAAAAGAATGCCAAGAAAAATGATGAGAAAGACACCAAGAAATATAAGTCTTCCAGACTCTATAATATATCTCTCTGGATACAGATTTACGAGCCTGTAACATAGTATTAATCACAGTCAGAGAAACCTCTTTGACCAAGAATCAAGCGTTCAATCTCCATACCTTTAAATTTAAGGATTTGAGATCCTGATGGAAAAAAGGACCTTGCGACAGGTGGTCTGGTCGTAGCGGAAGAGTCCACGGATGGCAAGAGGCCATCCGGACAAGATCCGCATACCAAAACCTGTGAGGCCATGCCGGAGCTACCAGCAGAACAAACGAGCATTCCTTCAGAATCTTGGAGATTACTCTTGGAAGAAGAACTAGAGGCGGAAAGATATAAGCAGGATGATACTTCCAAGGAAGTGATAATGCATCCACTTCTTCCGCCTGAGGATCCCGGGATCTGGACAGATACCTGGGAAGTTTCTTGTTTAGATGAGACGCCATCAGATCTATTTCTGGAAGCTCCCACATTTGAACAATCTGAAGAAATACCTCTGGGTGAAGAGACCATTCGCCCGGATGCAACGTTTGGCGACTGAGATAATCCGCTTCCCAATTGTCTATACCTGGGATATGAACCGCAGAGATTAGACAGGAGCTGGGATTCCGCCCAAACCAGAATTCGAGATACTTCTTTCATAGCCAGAGGACTGCGAGTCCCTCCTTGATGATTGATGTATGCCACCGTAGTGACATTGTCTGTCTGAAAACAAATGAACGATTCTCTCTTCAGAAGAGGTCAAGACTGAAGAGCTCTGAAAATTGCACGGAGTTCCAAAATATTGATCGGTAATCTCACCTCCTGAGATTCCCAAACTCCTTGTGCCGTCAGAGATCCCCACACAGCTCCCCAACCTGTGAGACTTGCATCTGTTGAAATTACAGTCCAGGTCGGAAGCACAAAAGAAGCCCCCTGAATTAAACGATGGTGATCTGTCCACCACGTTAGAGAGTGTCGTACAATCGGTTTTAAAGATATTAATTGAGATATCTTTGTGTAATCCTTGCACCATTGGTTCAGCATACAGAGCTGAAGAGGTCGCATGTGAAAACGAGCAAAGGGGATCGCGTCCGATGCAGCAGTCATAAGACCTAGAATTTCCATGCATAAGGCTACCGAAGGGAATGATTGTGACTGAAGGTTTCGACAAGCTGAAATCAATTTTAGACGTCTCTTGTCTGTTAAAGACAGAGTCATGGACACTGAATCTATCTGGAAACCCAGAAAGGTTACCCTTGTCTGAGGAATCAATGAACTTTTTGGTGAATTGATCCTCCAACCATGATCTTGAAGAAACAACACAAGTCGATTCGTATGAGATTCTGCTAAATGTAAAGACTGAGCAAGTACCAAGATATCGTCCAAATAAGGAAATACCACAATACCCTGTTCTCTGATTACAGACAGAAGGGCACCGAGAACCTTTGTAAAAATTCTTGGAGCTGTAGCTAGGCCAAACGGCAGAGCCACAAACTGGTAATGCTTGTCCAGAAAAGAGAATCTCAGGAACTGATAATGATCTGGATGAATCGGAATATGCAGATATGCATCCTGTAAATCTATTGTGGACATAAAATGCCCTTGCTGAACAAAAGGCAAGATAGTCCTTACAGTTACCATTTTGAACGTTGGTATCCTTACATAACGATTCAATATTTTTAGATCCAGAACTGGTCTGAAGGAATTCTCCTTCTTTGGTACAATGAAGAGATTTGAATAAAACCCCATCCCCTGTTCCAGAACTGGAACTGGCATAATTACTCCAGCCAACTCTAGATCTGAAACACAATTCAGAAATGCTTGAGCTTTCACTGGACTTACTGGGACACGGGAAAGAAAAAATCTCTTTGCAGGAGGTCTCATCTTGAAACCAATTCTGTACCCTTCTGAAACAATGTTCTGAATCCAAAAATTGTGAACAGAATTGATCCAAATTTCCTTGAAAAAACGTAACCTGCCCCCTACCAGCTGAGCTGGAATGAGGGCCGCACCTTCATGTGGACTTAGAAGCAGGCTTTGCCTTTCTAGAAGGCTTGGATTTATTCCAGACTGGAGATGGTTTCCAAACTGAAACTGCTCCTGAGGATGAAGGATCAGGCTTTTGTTCTTTGTTGAAACGAAAGGAACGAAAACGATTATTAGCCCTGATTTTACCCTTAGATTTTTTATCCTGTGGTAAAAAAGTTCCTTTCCCACCAGTAACAGTTGAGATAATAGAATCCAACTGAGAACCAAATAATTTGTTACCCTGGAAAGAAATGGAAAGTAGAGTTGATTTAGAAGCCATATCAGCATTCCAAGTTTTAAGCCATAAAGCTCTTCTAGCTAAAATAGCTAGAGACATAAACCTGACATCAACTCTGATAATATCAAAAATGGCATCACAGATGAAATTATTAGCATGCTGAAGAAGAATAATAATATTATGAGAATCATGATCTGTTACTTGTTGCGCTAAAGTCTCCAATCAAAAAGTTGAAGCTGCAGCAACATCAGCCAGAGATATAGCAGGTCTAAGAAGATTACCTGAACACAGATAAGCTTTTCTTAGAAAGGATTCAATTTTCCTATCTAAAGGATCTTTAAACGAAGTACCATCTGACGTAAGCACAAACTTACTTCACCACCTCCATAGGAGGCAAAGTTTGTAAAACTGAATTGTGGGTGTGGTGAGGGGTGTATTTATAGGCATTTTGAGGTTTGGGAAACTTTGCCCCTCCTGGTAGGAATGTATATCCCATACGTCACTAGCTCATGGACTCTTGCTAATTACATGAAAGAAAAACAAAAATCAATGCTGCTTAGAATTACATATATCACTGAGCAGTAAATTGTGGAAAAGATTCTCACATGCTTTCTATAAAAGGGGAAATCAAATCCGTATTAAATCTATAATGAGGATGATCTTCCTGTAAAGCTGTACACAGTTTATGTTTTAATTTGATGAAACATATGATCCCTTTTTCTCTGTAGAGTCATTGCTATACAGAATACCCTAAAACTTTAAAAATAATGATAGATAAGGGAACGCTAAATATGTTGCTCCTAATGTATCACTGTAAACAATGGTCAAGTACAAAAATTTTTTTTTTTTTATTTATTTATTATTTATTTTCAGAGCAGAGTGAGATTATTCTATAGCAACTGTAATACCTGATAGCAGATAAGGGTAGCTAAAAAGCTAAATCTATAAATATTGTGTGTAAGGCTGAGAAAGACAGGGTCTCAAAATCCCACTGTGGTGGTCAGGCTGTGATGAAGTTGCAGGTCCCACATCATTCCCAGTGATTGATCAAATCATACATGGAATTAAGACCTGAGGGGTATCTTGTTTGCAGTTTAAATATCCAAAAGATCTCACGTTTGGCAAGGAATTTTTCCCTATCCCCCCCTCTTGGCGATTTCATGATTTTTTCAATGCACGTCCAACGAAAAGTATCTGAACTTTTCCCATGCAGATTGGTAAAATGTTGGACCAAAGGGGTGCTGGCCGTGCCTGATCTAATGTTTGAGAGATGCTCTCTAATTCTTGACCTGACCTCGCGGGTCGTGAGGCCTACGTACTACTTGATGTGCATGTGGCCAGGTAGATGGTAAATGTGGACCTGCAATTGAGACATGTTCTTCGTAAACACCTGTCCCGTTACTGTGGAGCTAAAAGTGCTCCCTGTCTCCACCTTTTCACAAGCCACACAAGCTCTGTAGTGACATTTAAACATGTCTTTCTGAGTTAACCAGGAAGACTCTTGGTTTCTTTTGGTGATGATTTTGGTAGGGGACACCGTGTTACCTATGGTTTTACTCCGCCGATATGTGAAATGACATGATTTCACTGATAAGTTGATCTCACAGGTATATGCCGAGCTCTTGCACATTCTCAGTAGTGGCTGGTGCCTCAGTGTATAAGGAACCTGTGCTCTGATAAAAGAAATAAACTGCTGCTCTGTCTGAATGGTGAAAGAAGAATTATTATGACTTTAGTGTCCCTTAAAGGGTCCTTATAGTAAATATACGAAATGCTCAGACTTTAGCATGTAACTTTGTGATTGGAATGGCCCTTCACCACTTAAAGGGGCAGTAAAGTCAAAATTAAACATACATGATTGATAAAACATGCAGTTGTAAACAACTTCCTAATTTACTTCTATTATCTCATTTTCTTTGTTCTTATTTTATCCTTTGTTGAAAAGTATATCTAGAAGGTTCAGGAGCAGCAATGCACTACTGGGAGCTAGCTACTGATTAGTGGCGTCAAATATTTGCCTCTGGCCATTGGCTCATTTAAAGTTTAATCCTCAAAGAAAAGTGTGGAAAACAGCACCAAGAGATATGTGGCTTGTGGGGCACGGAACCCAGGATCTGCCTTATCCTGCAAACACTCCAAGCAATGAAATAATTTGTTCCAGCCACCGATAATTAAAAGACCTTTATTTCTTCATCAACTAGGGTCTTAGACAAACATACAACGTTTCAGGCCTGCTACATGACTAAGGGCCTATAGCAGGCCTGAAACGTTGTATGTTTGTCTAAGACCCTAGTTGATGAAGAAATAAAGGTCTTTTAATTATCGGTGGCTGGAACAAATTATTTCATTTCATTTAAAGTTTAACACTAGTGGAAATTTGCTAGCGATTGGTGGCTGCACAAATATACCCCTTGTCATTACTGATGGGCTCAATTCCCAGTAGTGCACTGCAGCTCCTTCAATGAAGAATACTTTTATAAATTTGCTTTGTTTTCTTGGTAAACTGTAAAGCCGTTAAAATTGTGTGTCATGCGAGATCAGCTGCCTTCACCTGCTTGATTAGAAGCTGCAGATACAAATACTGTGCGACTGGTGGATGGACTAAAAAAGCTGAAGGCACAGTGCGCGACTGGTGGATGGACTAAAAGAGCTGAAGGCACAGTGCGCGACTGGTGGATGGACTAAAAGAGCTGAAGGCACAGTGCGCGACTGGTGGATGGACTAAAAGAGCTGAAGGCACAGTGCGCGACTGGTGGATGGACTAAAAGAGCTGAAGGCACAGTGCGCGACTGGTGGATGGACTAAAAGAGCTGAAGGCACAGTGCGCGACTGGTGGATGGACTAAAAGAGCTGAAGGCACAGTGCGCGACTGGTGGATGGACTAAAAGAGCTGAAGGCACAGTGCGCGACTGGTGGATGGACTAAAAGAGCTGAAGGCACAGTGCGCGACTGGTGGATGGACTAAAAGAGCTGAAGGCACAGTGCGCGACTGGTGGATGGACTAAAAGAGCTGAAGGCACAGTGCGCGACTGGTGGATGGACTAAAAGAGCTGAAGGCACAGTGCGCGACTGGTGGATGGACTAAAAGAGCTGAAGGCACAGTGCGCGACTGGTGGATGGACTAAAAGAGCTGAAGGCACAGTGCGCGACTGGTGGATGGACTAAAAGAGCTGAAGGCACAGTGCGCGACTGGTGGATGGACTAAAAGAGCTGAAGGCACAGTGCGCGACTGGTGGATGGACTAAAAGAGCTGAAGGCACAGTGCACGACTGGTGGATGGACTAAAAGAGCTGAAGACACAGTGCCATAATCCTTGCTCAGCACAACTAATCCTTAAAGGGACAGTTTTCCCAAATAATGTTTTATTTTTAATTGAAATTGATTAACATATGACAGACTGAAACAATAAATACAAAATGTTTACTACGATGAATTTCAACAGGCTTGTCTATATCCTTGCTTGCCATATTAATATTTACGTTTAGCCCTAAATTGCATCGCTGTTGTGACCCGCCCTCAATATGATGGCACCCAGAACTGTGAACACAGACAAGCACTGCATAAAAGCGCGTCCGCGTTCTTCATTGCATATTTATTTTGCTAGTGGCCGGAATTGTTGAGCGGTGTCAGAAGGCAGCACTTCAGTATCATCTGTATACTAAAGGTAAGTAGATCCTTATATCCCTGTTAGCACCGTGGATTGAAACGGTCAGCAGTGCGGGTACAATTGTATATTAGGAATTACCGGCAGAAGTCTGTCAATTGAAGCTAAAAATATATGGTACATATTGATAGTACAAACCAACGATCACTTGTCCCCGTAATGTACCATATGTTTTTAGCCGCAGTTGATAGTTCAGCCAATGATCACTTGTCACGGTAATGTACCATATATTTTTAGCTGCGATTGACAGACTTCTGCCCGTAATTCATAATATACAATTGTACCCGCACTGCTGACAGTTGGAAATGCACTTGGATTCCTTTGAAGCGCGCCCCTGTCACGTGCGCCCACTCCCTTGATGTAGAGATCGCGATTCTCTGCTATTTAGCATGCAATTGAATAAAGCTATTTGATAGGCCAAGGTTACACATTTTGGAAGCACAACCCTTTTATCAGGGTGTTCCGGGGTTGCCGAGCAGAAAGGCTAAGAAGCAAACTAAAAAACAAAACAAAACAGTGTTCTCCTTTTCTTTTAATAATACTGCGATAATCATGCTAAATAACACCATTTAGATTGCGTGAACTGGTCCTTTAAAGGCTGTCAGAGAAGGCTGCGGAGCTTAGCAAAGCAAATTAGAACAGTATCTCATACTTACAAGGGACACACACTGCATCTGCCGCAGTATATAGAGCAGCTAGGTAAGTGCCCCTTTTACACGTTTATTTCACTGACTGCCATCTGTGTGAGGCTATTACATAGTGCAGCCAACCAGCTGCTGTTCCACAAGCACCACTGAATCCTTCCTGCCGGTAGCAAGCGAAATCATAGTGAGAAGACTAAAGCAGCGTCCGAAGTGCGCTCAGTTAGTGCCTGCTAAGGTTTCTCTAAAGGTGAACAGCATGAAATTTGTATATATAATGTTTAGTTATATTAAAAAGTAGTTTTACTACACATATTCACTAAGCGTACTCTATTCACTACACAGTTTTATTATTTATTTTTCATATAATCTTAAAATGAAGGATTTATTCATTTCCAATGCTGGAAATGCATATGGCTGACTTATCAAGGCTAACCATGCTACATCTATGTCGTTAATTGACTAACTGATAACTACTGCAAAGCCATGAACTTTATACTAACAAAATATCTGTGGTTAGCCTTATCTGTAATTTCAAGTAGAGCTGGGTGATATGCGCAAAAATGAAAATCGCGATTTTGGACCCCCCCACAAAAAATAAAATCTTGATTGTGATTTTAATTGCAAATTTCTTAAAAATCACTATAACACCTTCATTTTGCAATACAAATTTTATTTAACACTACAGAATCTTAATGTACAAGTTTCTCAATGTCCAATACACTCTGGGAGCATAAAAATACAAACTACAAAATAGTACATAGTAGACACTAGCTAGTTCTTAGGTCTTCTGACACAACATTGTCATGTTTTCTTGGGCAGTCAGTCTAGCTGTGGTACGATTAACATATGAAGCAGTGTAAGCATGGAGAAACCTGAAAAGTGCTGACTTTACAGCAGTATGATTTGTGTATAAGTGCAGTAAAGGTAGTACAATGCACACACTGCTGCATTTGCTATTCATTTAGTTAAGTGACTGTCCAGGCAAACATGAGGGATGTGGCATTGACAAGGTCAATCCTGACATCCTGCAGCCTGTCATATTACATCACACAGCTATTCTTCTGTAGTACATAACAGAACATTAAGAACAGTTATAGTTAGAGTACATAATACAAACAAGTGAACTCAACACCAGCAGCATGATTTGTGTTTCTAAGTGCAGTAAAGGTAGTACAATGCACACTGCCTCACGTGTTAGTCATTAAGCTGAGTGACTGTCCAAAAAAACATTGGGGATGTGTCATTGACTCTCATCCTCCCTCTCCGCCTCCGTTTTCATGCCAAAGAATTTATTTTAAATTGCGTACTCTCGCGGTTTTTAAATCGAGCCGATTAATAGCGGTTTTAAATCGCATATGCGATTAATCGAACAGCCCTAATTTGAACATGTTAATTTATTTTAAAATATTTAGACTTAGCTGGTATGTTTTTCTATAACATAAATGTCATGTAATTACAATGTTTACTGTGTTCAGATCACCTACGTCATCTATATATTTAACGCTGCGGAATCTGTTGGCGCTCTACAAATAACCGATAATAATAATAATGATGATGCAAATGCTTCTTTAGTATAAAACTAAAAAAACAATATTAAAAACAAAACAAAAATAGAAACCTATTGTGTTAAAAAAAAAAACAGCAAACAACTTCCTTGTTTTCTTGGTAAATGAGCACTTAGAAACTCTCAGTTTAGCCACTGCCTGCAGCTAGATAAAAGAGCAGACATTACAGAACTTTGGTTTCATTATCACATGATTTGGCAGCAAAAGTCCTCTACTAAATATGAGCAATAACGGACTGCAGGTAGATTAGCAGTCTCCTAGCAACACTTCAAAGGAAAAACTGCTAGGTAATGAACACTGCACAAATTAAAGGGACATGAAATCCAAAATGTTTCTTTCATGATTCAGATAGAGAATACAACTTTCCAATTTACTTCTATTATCAAATTTGCTTCCTTCTCTTGTTATCCTTTTGCTGAACGGTTTATCTAGGAAAGATCAGGAGCAGCAAAAGAACCTAGGTTCTAGCTGCTGATTGGTGGCTGCAGATATATATACCGATTGTCATTGGCTCACCCATGTGTTCAGTCAGCAATCAGTAGTGCACTGCTGCTCATTCAACAAAGCATACCAAGAGAACAAAGAAAATTTGATAATAGGAGTAAATAAGAAAGTTGCTTCTCTATCTGAATCATGAAAGAAAACATTTGGGTTTCATATCCCTTTAAGCTAAAAAAAAAATTAATAATAATAATAATAATAATAATAATAATTATATATTTTTTATTACCACAATGACACAAACCATTTCATATCCATTTTAAAGACAGTTTACAGCCCTTTTCAGATTAGTGTATAATTTAGTCCAACACAGAATAAAATTAAAATATTTTTGCCAGCCAGATTTCCTTTAACGGCACTTTACCTTTAATTACTTTACCAGCAAATTTATACTGCAGTGCCTCGCCATTAACCCTTTCTTTTAAGTTTTGTACAGCTCTAACTCCCCCCACACAATTCCTTCTATGGCTGTATCTATAGCCACCTTTGGTAGAATGCAGACGTGTAAACTCTTTAACTGCTGGAGCATGCCTATAAGCAAATAAGCTGCTGTGAACAATGCCTGTGTTTCTGATGCTAAACACTGATAAGGGGGGTGGATCAGACATCTCCAGACAGCATGGCTATGTAACTAATTTTGCTTATTTTTGAAAATTATTTTAAAATACTTGCCAGAAATTTTAAACATTTTTGTTATGCAAATTATTTTTACTTAATTAGCCCTTTTAGGATATGCACAGAGCTCAACATGTTTTATGGCCCTTTAACATTATTTAAATTGTGCAGCAATTAGATAACACCTAATACTGCAGCTTATTTCACTGCTTACATCAGGAAGAGACGTTAACCTCTATAAAGGATCCTACAAACACCTAACAATACCGCAGCTTATTTCACTGCTTACATCAGGAAGAGACGTTAACCTCTATAAAGGATCCTACAAACACCTAACAATACTGCAGCTTATTTCACTGCTTACATCAGGAAGAGACGTTAACCTCTATAAAGGATCCTACAAACACCTAACAATACTGCAGCTTATTTCACTGCTTACATCAGGAAGAGACGTTAACCTCTATAAAGGATCCTACAAACACCTAACAATACTGCAGCTTATTTCACTGCTTACATCAGGAAGAGACGTTAACCTCTATAAAGGATCCTACAAACACCTAACAATACCGCAGCTTATTTCACTGCTTACATCAGGAAGAGACGTTAACCTCTATAAAGGATCCTACAAACACCTAACAATACCGCAGCTTATTTCACTGCTTACATCAGGAAGAGACGTTAACCTCTATAAAGGATCCTACAAACACCTAACAATACCGCAGCTTATTTCACTGCTTACATCAGGAAGAGACGTTAACCTCTATAAAGGATCCTACAAACACCTAACAATACTGCAGCTTATTTCACTGCTTACATCAGGAAGAGACGTTAACCTCTATAAAGGATCCTACAAACACCTAACAATACTGCAGCTTATTTCACTGCTTACATCAGGAAGAGACGTTAACCTCTATAAAGGATCCTACAAACACCTAACAATACTGCAGCTTATTTCACTGCTTACATCAGGAAGAGACGTTAACCTCTATAAAGGATCCTACAAACACCTAACAATACTGCAGCTTATTTCACTGCTTACATCGGGAAGAGACGTTAACCTCTATAAAGGATCCTACAAACACCTAACAATACCGCAGCTTATTTCACTGCTTACATCAGGAAGAGACGTTAACCTCTATAAAGGATCCTACAAACACCTAACAATACCGCAGCTTATTTCACTGCTTACATCAGGAAGAGACGTTAACCTCTATAAAGGATCCTACAAACACCTAACAATACCGCAGCTTATTTCACTGCTTACATCAAGAAGAGACGTTAACCTCTATAAAGGATCCTACAAACACCTAACAATACTGCAGCTTATTTCAGTGCTTACATCAAGAAGAGACGTTAACCTCTATAAAGGATCCTACAAACACCTAACAATACCGCAGCTTATTTCACTGCTTACATCGGGAAGAGACGTTAACCTCTATAAAGGATCCTACAAACACCTAACAATACTGCAGCTTATTTCACTGCTTACATCAGGAAGAGACGTTAACCTCTATAAAGGATCCTACAAACACCTAACAATACCGCAGCTTATTTCACTGCTTACATCGGGAAGAGACGTTAACCTCTATAAAGGATCCTACAAACACCTAACAATACCGCAGCTTATTTCACTGCTTACATCAGGAAGAGACGTTAACCTCTATAAAGGATCCTACAAACACCTAACAATACTGCAGCTTATTTCACTGCTTACATCAGGAAGAGACATTAACCTCTATAAAGGATCCTACAAAACTAATGTTTACTGCTAACAATCTAGCGCATCAGAGCCAGCACTTACCACTCCACTAGTGACAATGACACGTATTCCCTATGACTGTCGAGCACATGCACTACACTAGTGACAATGACACGTATTCCCTATGACTGTCGAGCACATGCACTACACTAGTGAGAATGACACGTATTCCCTATGACTGTCGAGCACATGCACTCCACTAGTGACAATGACACGTATTCCCTATGACTATTGAGCACATGCACTACACTAGTGACAATGACACGTATTCCCTATGACTGTCGAGCACATGCACTACACTAGTGACACTGACACGTATTCCCTATGACTCCCTATGTCGAGCACGTGCACTTGCTGTACCAATGGCCTTGCACTTTGATGCTGGGTGAGAGGTTGGGATTATCTCAGTTCCTCACACTTGCAGGTCATGCGCTCAGAGCCAATAAGGTCAAAGGTTAAGTAAATGATATTAACTTTTTACTTGCTGTAACATTTAATCACCCCGGGTATTTGGCAGTTACAGCAGAATGTTAAAGGGACAGTAAATGTGAAATTAGTTTAATGTAAGTATAACATACAAGCACTGTTATTTGTACAAAATAAAGGATTACAAAAAAACATGGAAAAAGAAAATCCTCTCCTATATTAGAACATTATTGCACGATTGCTTGTTTATACTGTGTGTTTAATCCCTGCAAAAGTATTAAACACATAGTTAAAGTCAGCACTCGAACAGCAATTCATTATTGGAGGCTAGCTGAAAACATCTAGTGACATAATTACAAACAGGCATAGGAGTGTATCCACCAATCACCAGCTAGCATTCTTTAGGTATCCTTTGTTGAAGAAATAGCAATGCACAGGTGTGAGCCAATCACACAAGGCATCTATGTGCAGCCACCAATCAACAGCTACTGAGCCTATTTAGATATGCTTTAAACAAAGAATATCAAGAGAATGAAGCAATTTAGATAATAGAAGTACATTTGAAAGAAAAAAAAAAAAAGAGAGTTTCATGTCCCTATAAAAAGTAGTGCCATGTACACAAAATAAAGTGTAAAAAGTGATTTATTCATGAACTCCGTAACCCAACCGGTTTGTATCCAAAGCTGAAGGTTGGCGTCTTCTTTTTTTAAAATACATTTCCAATTATATTAAAACTTGAGAACAGTAGAAAACAAAACGGATGCAAATATAAAGGTTACCTGTAAGACCACTCACATCTACAGAGAGTCAACTAATTAAATCAATTCACTGCCTAATGCAGATGTTAACTGTCTTTAGCCTTTAAAGGGACATTAAACACTAAATAAAAGCTGAATAGATTGAAACATTAAAAGAAAAGATTAGTCTGAGAATAACGTAGATTTATTTTTTAAAGTTGTATTGGTTGTTTAAATAGTGACAAAATAAGTGTAAAGTTTTAGTGTCTATAAACCAATGGGAGCGGCCATGTTGTAACTTAGGTTATCTTCTCTGCTGTGGCCAATTAGGGACAGTTATAAATAGGTCACTAGAGTGTGCAGCCAATGGCTGTGTGGAATATAACAGTGTCCTGCACTTCCATTTCTAACATGAGCTGAGAATGGAATTACAGGAAAAGGGGACAAAGTAAATAATGAAAGCATATTGCAGCGTTTTTAAATGCGAATGATTTATTTTATATTATTATCTCAAAGTGTTTAATGTCCCTTTAATTGAATGGTCAGGTAACTAGCAAGCTAATTACTAATACGCTGAGGCCAAACAGCTCTAAAGCGATATGAAACAAACTTCAGACAGAGCATAAGGTTTTAAAAAAAGTTTCCAATTTACTTCTACAGTGCTGCCATATAGTGCTCTTTCAAATGGATAACATTCTTGCAAAACTATAATATAGTGCTCCAGACACGTGCACGCTCCTTACGTCCCTGCTTTTACACAAAAGATACCAAGAGAACAAAGAAAAGTACACAATGGAAGTAAATTAAAGGGTTTTAAAACCGCATGCTCTGCCTTAACCATGAATGAAAAAACTGGGTTTTGTGTCCCTTTAAAAGCCATTAAATGAACTAAAACTGCAGCATGTAAGAGTGGCCACGCACCTGAGTGACCACTGGTGTCCACAGCTGTGCCAAACAGTAAGACGTATTCCGTGAGTGAGGCGTGCAGGAGACACATGGAACCCATCCAGCCCCCAGCGTTGACAAACACCCACTGCAAGTCCTCGTCTGGCAATATGTGTCCTGGGTGCTTCTTCCGTAGCTCAATGATTATCTTAGAAAAGGCAACTTCATAATCAAGACCTGGGAAGAGCCGTTTAAAGAATTTGTATTAGGTAAAAAGTCAAATCTAGATCGGTATCAGTTTCTGACACTTTATCATTTAGTCCCGAAGCCAGAGGAAAGAGTAAAAAAGGATGAATAAAGAATAAGAAGACAGTGTGATGGTGACATATTAGAAAGCGGCAGTCACACTGTGCTTCAATCATTCCCTATCCCCAGGCAGCAAGTGTCAATATACCCATCAGTACATGCCCGGTCAGTATACCCATCACTACATGCCCGGTCAGTATACCCATCAGTACATGCCCGGCCAGTATATCAGTCTGTGCCAGTATACCCATCAGTACATGCCCGGCCAGTATACCCATCAGTACATGCCCGGCCAGTATATCAGTCTGTGCCAGTATACCCATCAGTACATGCCCGGCCAGTATACCCATCAGTACATGCCCGGCCAGTATACCCATCAGTACATGCCCGGCCAGTATACCCATCAGTACATGCCCGGCCAGTATATCAGTCTGTGCCAGTATACCCATCAGTACATGCCCGGTCAGTATACCCATCAATACATGCCCAGTCAGTATACCCATCAATACATGCCCAGTCAGTATACCCATCAATACATGCCCAGTCAGTATACCCATCAATACATGCCCAGTCAGTATACCCATCAATACATGCCCAGTCAGTATACCCATCAGTACATGCCCGGCCAGTATACCCATCAGTACATGCCCGGCCAGTATATCAGTCTGTGCCAGTATACCCATCAGTACATGCCCGGTCAGTATACCCATCAATACATGCCCGGTCAGTATACCCATCATTACATGCCCAGTCAGTATACCCATCAATACATGCCCAGTCAGTATACCCATCAGTACATGCCCGGTCAGTATACCCATCAATACATGCCCGGTCAGTATACCCATCAATACATGCCCGGTCAGTATACCCATCATTACATGCCCGGTCAGTATACCCATCATTACATGCCCGGTCAGTAAACTCATCATTACATGCCCGGTCAGTATACCCATCATTACATGCCCGGTCAGTATACCCATCATTACATGTCCGGTCAGTAAACTCATCAGTACATGCCCTGTCAGTATACCCATCAGTGCATGCCCTGTCAGTATACCCATCAGTACATGCCCTGTCAGTATACCCATCAGTACATGCCCTGTCAGTCTACCCATCAGTACATGCCCTGTCAGTATATCAGTCTGTGCCAGTATACCCATCAGTGCATGCCCTGTCAGTATATCAGTCAGTGCCAGTATACCCATCAGTACATGCCCTGTCAGTATACCCATCAGTACATGCCCTGTCAGTATACCCATCAGTACATGCCCTGTCAGTATACCCATCAGTGCATGCCCTGTCAGTATACCCATCAGTACATGCCCTGTCAGTCTACCCATCAGTACATGCCCTGTCAGTATATCAGTCTGTGCCAGTATACCCATCAGTGCATGCCCTGTCAGTATATCAATCAGTGCCAGTATACCCATCAGTACATGCCCTGTCAGTATACCAGTCTGTGCCAGTATACCCATCAGTACATGCCCTGCCAGTATATCAGTGTGTGCCAGTATACCCATCAGTACATGCCCTGCCAGTATATCAGTGTGTGCCAGTATACCCATCAGTACATGCCCTGTCAGTATACCAGTCTGTGCCAGTATACCCATCAGTACATCAGTCTGTGCCAGTATACCCATCAGTACATGCCCTGTCAGTATATCAGTATGTGCCAGTATACCCATCAGTACATGCCTGTCAGTATAGCAGTCTGTGCCAGTCTACCCATCAGTACATGCCCTGTCAGTATATCAGTCGGTGCCAGTATACCCATCATTATATGCCCTGTCAGTGTCAGAATACCCATCAGTACATGCCCTGTCAGTATAGCAGTCTGTGCCAGTATACCCATCAGTACATGCCCTGTCAGTATACCAGTTTGTGCCAGTATACCCATCAGTACATGCCCTGTCATTATAGCAGTCTGTGCCAGTATACCCATCAGTACATGCCCTGTCAGTATAGCAGTCTGTGCCAGTATACCCATCAGTACATGCCCTGTCAGTAAATCAGTCAGTGTCAGTATACCCATCAGTACATGCCCTGTCAGTAAATCAGTCAGTGTCAGTATACCCATCAGTAGATGCCCTGTCAGTATAGCAGTCAGTGTCAGTATACCCATCAGTACATGCCCTGTCAGTATATCAGTCGGTGCCAGTATACCTATCAGTACATGCCCTGTCAGTATATCAGTCGGTGCCAGTATACTTATCAGTACATACCCTGTCAGTATAGCAGTCGGTGCCAGTATACCCATCAGTATATGAACTGTCAGTATAGCAGTCTGTGCCAGTATACCCATCAGTATATGAACTGTCAGTATAGCAGTCTGTGCCAGTATACCCATCAGTATATGGACTGTCAGTATAGCAGTCTGTGCCAGTATACCCATCAGTATATACACTGTCAGTATAGCAGTCTGTGCCAGTATACCCATCAGTACATGCCCTGTCAGTATAGCAGTCTGTGCCAGTATACCCATCAGTAAATGCACTGTCAGTATAGCAGTCTGTGCCAGTATACCCATCAGTACATGCCCTGTCAGTATAGCAGTCGGTGCCAGTATACCCATCAGTACATGCCCTGTCAGTATAGCAGTCTGTGCCAGTATACCCATCAGTACATGCCCTGTCAGTATATCAGTCAGTGTCAGTATACCCATCAGTACATGCCCTGTCAGTATATCAGTGTGTGCCAGTATAACCATCAGTACATGCCCTGTCAGTATACCAGTCTGTGCCAGTATACCCATCAGTACATCAGTCTGTGCCAGTATATCAGTGTGTGCCAGTATACCCATCAGTACATGCCCTGTCAGTATATCAGTCAGCGTCAGTATACCTATCAGTACATCAGTCTGTGCCAGTATACCCATCAGTACATCAGTCTGTGCCAGTATACCCATCAGTACATGCCAGTCATACCAGTCAGTGTCAGTAAAGCAGTCTGTGCCAGTATACCCATCAGTACATGCCCTGTCAGTATACCAGTCTGTGCCAGTATACCCATCAATACATCAGTCTCTGCCAGTATACCCATCAGTACATGCCAGTCATACCAGTCAGTGTCAGTAAAGCAGTCTGTGCCAGTATACCCATCAGTACATGCCAGTCATACCAGTCAGTGTCAGTAAAGCAGTCTGTGCCAGTATACCCATCAGTACATGCCAGTCATACCAGTCAGTGTCAGTAAAGCAGCCTGTGCCAGTATACCCATCAGTACATGCCCTGTCAGTATAGCAGTCTGTGCCAGTATACCCATCAATACATCAGTCTGTGCCAGTATACCCATCAGTACATGCCAGTCATACCAGTCAGTGTCAGTAAAGCAGTCAGTACATGCCCTGTCAGTATATCGGTCAGTGCCAGTATACCCATCAGTACATGCCCTGCCAGTATATCAGTGTGTGCCAGTATACACATCAGTACATGCCAGTCATACCAGTCAGTGTCAGTAAAGCAGTCTGTGCCAGTATACCCATCAATACATCAGTCTGTGCCAGTATACCCATCAGTACATGCCCTGTCAGTATAGCAGTCTGTGCCAGTCTACCCATCAGTACATCAGTCTGTGCCAGTCTACCCATCAGTACATGCCCTGTCAGTATAGCAGTCTGTGCCAGTATACCCATCAGTACATGCCCTGTCAGTATACCAGTCTGTGCCAGTATACCCATCAGTACATCAGTCTGTGCCAGTATACCCATCAGTACATGCCAGTCATACCAGTCAGTGTCAGTAAAGCAGTCAGTACATGCCCTGTCAGTATACCAGTCTGTGCCAGTATACCCATCAGTACATCAGTCTGTGCCAGTATACCCATCAGTACATGCCAGTCATACCAGTCAGTGTCAGTAAAGCAGTCAGTACATGCCCTGTCAGTATACTAGTCTGTGCCAGTATACCCATCAGTACATCAGTCTGTGCCAGTATACCCATCAGTACATGCCAGTCATACCAGTCAGTGTCAGTAAAGCAGTCAGTACATGCCCTGTCAGTATAGCAGTCTGTGCCAGTATACCCATCAGTACATGCCAGTAATGAAATCAGTCTGTGCCAGTATACACATCAGTACATGCCAGTAATGATACCAGTCAGTGTCAGTATACCAGTCAGTACATGCCCTGTCAGTATAGCAGTCTGTGCCAGTATACCCATCAGTACATGCCAGTCATACCAGTCAGTGTCAGTAAAGCAGTCAGTACATGCCAGTCAGTATACCCATCAGTACATCAGTCTGTGCCAGTATACCCATCAGTACATGCCAGTCATACCAGTCAGTGTCAGTAAAGCAGTCAGTACATGCCCTGTCAGTATACCAGTCTGTGCCAGTATACCCATCAGTGCATCAGTCTGTGCCAGTATACCCATCAGTACATGCCAGTCATACCAGTCAGTGTCAGTAAAGCAGTCAGTACATGCCCTGTCAGTATAGCAGTCTGTGCCAGTATACCCATCAGTACATGCCCTGTCAGTATAGCAGTCTGTGCCAGTATACCGATCAGTACATGCCCTGTCAGTATAGCAGTCTGTGCCAGTATACACATCAGTACATGCCAGTAATGATACCAGTCAGTGTCAGTATACCAGTCAGTACATGCCCTGTCAGTATAGCAGTCTGTGCCAGTATACCCATCAGTACATGCCCTGTCAGTATACCAGTCTGTGCCAGTATACCCATCAGTACATGCCCTGTCATTATAGCAGTCTGTGCCAGTATACCCATCAGTACATGCCCTGTCATTATAGCAGTCTGTGCCAGTATACCCATCAGTACATGCCCTGTCAGTATACCAGTCTGTGCCAGTATACCCATCAGTACATGCCAGTCATACCAGTCAGTGTCAGTAAAGCAGTCAGTACATGCCCTGTCATTATAGCAGTCTGTGCCAGTATACCCATCAGTACATGCCCTGTCATTATAGCAGTCTGTGCCAGTATACCCATCAGTACATGCCCTGTCAGTATACCAGTCTGTGCCAGTATACCCATCAGTACATGCCCTGTCATTATAGCAGTCTGTGCCAGTATACCCATCAGTACATGCCCTGTCATTATAGCAGTCTGTGCCAGTATACCCATCAGTACATGCCCTGTCAGTATATCAGTCTGTGCCAGTATACCCATCAGTACATGCCAGTCATACCAGTCAGTGTCAGTAAAGCAGTCAGTACATGCCCTGTCAGTATACCGGTCTGTGCCAGTATACCCATCAGTACATGCCAGTCATACCAGTCAGTGTCAGTAAAGCAGTCAGTACATGCCCTGTCAGTATACCAGTCTGTGCCAGTATACCCATCAGTACATCAGTCTGTGCCAGTATACTCATCAGTACATGCCAGTCATACCAGTCAGTGTCAGTAAAGCAGTCAGTACATGCCCTGTCAGTATATCAGTCTGTGCCAGTATACCCATCAGTACATGCCAGTCATACCAGTCAGTGTCAGTAAAGCAGTCAGTACATGCCCTGTCAGTATATCAGTCTGTGCCAGTATACCCATCAGTACATGCCCTGTCAGTATAGCAGTCTGTGCCAGTATACCCATCAGTACATGCCCTGTCAGTATACCAGTCTGTGCCAGTATACCCATCAGTACATCAGTCTGTGCCAGTATACCCATCAGTACATGCCAGTCATACCAGTCAGTGTCAGTAAAGCAGTCAGTACATGCCCTGTCAGTATATCAGTCTGTGCCAGTATACCCATCAGTACATCAGTCTGTGCCAGTATACTCATCAGTACATGCCAGTCATACCAGTCAGTGTCAGTAAAGCAGTCAGTACATGCCCTGTCAATATATCAGTCTGTGCCAGTATACCCATCAGTACATCAGTCTGTGTCAGTAAAGCAGTCAGTACATGCCCTGTCAATATATCAGTCAGTGTCAGTATACCCATCAGTACATGCCCTGTCAATATATCAGTCAGTGTCAGTATACCCATCAGTACATGCCCTGTCAATATATCAGTCTGTGCCAGTATACCCATCAGTACATGCCAGTCATACCAGTCAGTGTCAGTAAAGCAGTCAGTACATGCCAGTCAGTAAAGCAGTCAGTACATGCCAGTCAGTATACCCGTCAGTGCCAGTATACTCATCAGTACATGCCAGTCATACCAGTCAGTGTCAGTACATGCCCTGTCAGTATAGCAGTCTGTGCCAGTATACCCATCAGTACATGCCCTGTCAATATATCAGTCAGTGTCAGTATACCCATCAGTACATGCCCTGTCAGTATAGCAGTCAGTGTCAGTATAACCATCAGTACATGCCCTGTCAGTATATCAGTCTGTGCCAGTATACCCATCAGTACATGCCCTGTCAGTATATCAGTCTGTGCCAGTATACCCATCAGTACATGCCAGTCAGTGTCAGTAAAGCAGTCAGTACATGCCCTGTCAGTATAGCAGTCTGTGCCAGTATACCCATCAGTACATGCCAGTCAGTGTCAGTAAAGCAGTCAGTACATGCCCTGTCAGTATAGCAGTCGGTGCCAGTATAACCATCAGTACATGCCCTGTCAGTATAGCAGTCTGTGCCAGTATACCCATCAGTACATGCCCTGTCAGTATATCAGTCTGTGCCAGTATACCCATCAGTACATGCCAGTCAGTGTCAGTAAAGCAGTCAGTACATGCCCTGTCAGTATAGCAGTCGGTGCCAGTATACCCATCAGTACATGCCCTGTCAGTATATCAGTCTGTGCCAGTATACCCATCAGTACATGCCAGTCAGTGTCAGTAAAGCAGTCAGTACATGCCCTGTCAGTATAGCAGTCGGTGCCAGTATACCCATCAGTACATGCCCTGTCAGTATAGCAGTCGGTGCCAGTATACCCATCAGTACATGCCCTGTCAGTACATCAGTCTGTGCCAGTATACCCATCAGTACATCAGTCTGTGCCAGTATACCCATCAGTACATACCAGTCATACCAGTCAGTGTCAGTAAAGCAGTCAGTACATGCCCTGTCAGTATATCAGTCTGTGCCAGTATACCCATCAGTACATGCCCTGTCAGTATAGCAGTATGTGCCAGTATACCCATCAGTACATGCCCTGTCAGTATAGCAGTCTGTGCCAGTATACCCATCAGTACATGCCCTGTCAGTATATCAGTCTGTGCCAGTATACCCATCAGTACATGCCAGTCAGTGTCAGTAAAGCAGTCAGTACATGCCCTGTCAGTATAGCAGTCTGTGCCAGTATACCCATCAGTACATGCCCCGTCAGTATAGCAGTATGTGCCAGTATACCCATCAGTACATGCCCTGTCAGTATATCAGTCTGTGCCAGTATACCCATCAGTACATGCCCTGTCAGTATATCAGTCTGTGCCAGTATACCCATCAGTACATGCCAGTCAGTGTCAGTAAAGCAGTCAGTACATGCCAGTCATACCAGTCAGTGTCAGTAAAGCAGTCAGTACATGCCAGTCAGTATACCAGTCTGTGCCAGTATACCCATCAGTACATGCCAGTCAGTGTCAGTAAAGCAGTCAGTACATGCCAGTCAGTATACCAGTCTGTGCCAGTATACCCATCAGTACATGCCCTGTCAGTATAGCAGTATGTGCCAGTATACCCATCAGTACATGCCCTGTCAGTATATCAGTCTGTGCCAGTATACCCATCAGTACATGCCCTGTCAGTATATCAGTCTGTGCCAGTATACCCATCAGTACATGCCCTGTCAGTATATCAGTCTGTGCCAGTATACCCATCAGTACATGCCAGTCAGTGTCAGTAAAGCAGTCAGTACATGCCAGTCATACCAGTCAGTGTCAGTAAAGCAGTCAGTACATGCCAGTCAGTATACCAGTCTGTGCCAGTATACCCATCAGTACATACCAGTCTGTGCCAGTATACCCATCAGTACATGCCCTGTCAGTATATCAGTCTGTGCCAGTATACCCATCAGTACATGCCCTGTCAGTATATCAGTCTGTGCCAGTATACCCATCAGTACATGCCCTGTCAGTATATCAGTCTGTGCCAGTATACCCATCAGTACAGCAGTCTGTGCCAGTATACCCATCAGTACATGCCCTGTCAGTATATCAGTCTGTGCCAGTATACCCATCAGTATAGCAGTCGGTGCCAGTATACCCATCAGTACATGCCCTGTCAGTATAGCAGTCTGTGCCAGTATACCCATCAGTACATGCCCTGTCAGTATAGCAGTCAGTGTCAGTATACCCATCAGTACATGCCCTGTCAGTATACCAGTCTGTGCCAGTATACCCATCAGTACATGCCCTGTCAGTATAGCAGTCAGTGCCAGTATACCCATCAGTACATGCCCTGTCAGTATAGCAGTCAGTGCCAGTATACCCATCAGTACATGCCAGTCAGTGTCAGTAAAGCAGTCAGTACATGCCCTGTCAGTATAGCAGTCAGTGCCAGTATACCCATCAGTACATGCCAGTCAGTGTCAGTAAAGCAGTCAGTACATGCCCTGTCAGTATATCAGTCTGTGCCAGTATACCCATCAGTATAGCAGTCGGTGCCAGTATACCCATCAGTACATGCCCTGTCAGTATAGCAGTCTGTGCCAGTATACCCATCAGTACATGCCCTGTCAGTATAGCAGTCTGTGCCAGTATACCCATCAGTACATGCCCTGTCAGTATAGCAGTCAGTGTCAGTATACCCATCAGTACATGCCCTGTCAGTATACCAGTCTGTGCCAGTATACCCATCAGTACATGCCCTGTCAGTATAGCAGTCAGTGCCAGTATACCCATCAGTACATGCCCTGTCAGTATAGCAGTCAGTGCCAGTATACCCATCAGTACATGCCCTGTCAGTATAGCAGTCTGTGCCAGTATACCCATCAGTACATGCCCTGTCAGTATAGCAGTCAGTGCCAGTATACCCATCAGTACATGCCCTGTCAGTATAGCAGTCAGTGTCAGTATACCCATCAGTACATGCCCTGTCAGTATAGCAGTCAGTGTCAGTATACCCATCAGTACATGCCCTGTCAGTATAGCAGTCAGTGCCAGTATACCCATCAGTACATGCCCTGTCAGTATAGCAGTCAGTGCCAGTATACCCATCAGTACATGCCCTGTCAGTATAGCAGTCAGTGCCAGTATACCCATCAGTACATGCCCTGTCAGTATAGCAGTCAGTGTCAGTATACCCATCAGTACATGCCCTGTCAGTATAGCAGTCAGTGCCAGTATACCCATCAGTACATGCCCTGTCAGTATAGCAGTCAGTGCCAGTATACCCATCAGTACATGCCCTGTCAGTATAGCAGTCAGTGCCAGTATACCCATCAGTACATGCCCTGTCAGTATAGCAGTCAGTGCCAGTATACCCATCAGTACATGCCCTGTCAGTATAGCAGTCAGTGTCAGTATACCCATCAGTACATGCCCTGTCAGTATAGCAGTCAGTGCCAGTATACCCATCAGTACATGCCCTGTCAGTAAATCAGTCAGTGTCAGTATACCCATCAGTACATGCCCTGTCAGTAAATCAGTCAGTGCCAGTATACCCATCAGTACATGCCCTGTCAGTATAGCAGTCTGTGCCAGTATACCCATCAGTACATGCCCTGTCAGTATAGCAGTCAGTGTCAGTATACCCATCAGTACATGCCCTGTCAGTATAGCAGTCAGTGCCAGTATACCCATCAGTACATGCCCTGTCAGTATAGCAGTCAGTGCCAGTATACCCATCAGTACATGCCAGTCAGTGTCAGTAAAGCAGTCAGTACATGCCCTGTCAGTACATCAGTCTGTGCCAGTATACCCATCAGTACATCAGTCTGTGCCAGTATACCCATCAGTACATCAGTCTGTGCCAGTATACTCATCAGTACATGCCAGTCATACCAGTCAGTGTCAGTAAAGCAGTCAGTACATGCCAGTCAGTATACCCGTCAATGCCCGGTAAATACCAGAGTGCTCCTTGGCCAGCCCTGCGATCTCCGCTTGGGTAAAGACATAGGATTTCGTGTTGAGCCAGCCCCGGATTAACTGCACTGACACGGCCAGGACAGCGAGCAGCACCGCAGGAAGCACGGCCCGGGAGCAGGCGCGGGGGAACATGATACGGGGAGTTGCGAGTAACGAGCTGCGGCGTGAGACGTCTAACAGTGACTGCAGCCGGTGAGCGGGGCCTGTCTCAGTAAGTTCTGTCACAGCTGCCGCCTCGCTGCCCACATCCCCTGACCAAGACCTCAGCCAATAGCCTGACAGTACGGAGCGACAGCAGCCAATCACATGAAGACATCAATCACAGCACATGGCACGACTGCCCAATCACAGCTCAGCTTGCACTAGACGCTCAAGGACGCACCAAGTGGGGAGGGGCAGAGGGTTTGAGGACGGTGTGTGATCTAAATAAATGTGTGTATATAGATGTGTGTGTATATAAATGTGTGTGTGTATATAAATATATATGTGATTTATATAAATATGTATGTGTGTATATAGATATGTGTGTATATATATAAATATGTGTGTGTGATGTGTGTATATAAATATGTGTGTGTGATGTGTGTATATAAATATGTGTGTGTGATGTGTGTATATAGATATGTGTGTGTGATGTGTGTATATAAATATGTGTGTGTGATGTGTGTATATAAATATGTGTGTGTGATGTGTGTATATAAATATGTGTGTGTGATGTGTGTATATAAATATGTGTGTGTGATGTGTGTATATAGATATGTGTGTGTGATGTGTGTATATAAATATGTGTGTGTGATGTGTGTATATAAATATGTGTGTGTGATGTGTGTATATAAATATGTGTGTGTGATGTGTGTATATAAATATGTGTGTGTGATGTGTGTATATAAATATATGTGTGTGTGTGTGTATATAAATGTGTGTGTGATGTGTGTATATAAATATGTGTGTGTGATGTGTGTATAAACATATATGTGTGTGATGTATATAAATATGTGTGTGTGATGTGTGTATATAAATATGTGTGTGTGTGATGTGTGTATATAAATATGTGTGTGTGATGTGTGTATATAAATGTGTGTGTGATGTGTGTATATAAATGTGTGTGTTCTATATAAATATGTGTGATGTATATAAATATGTGTGTGTGTATATAAATATGTGTATATAAATGTGTGTGTGATGTATATAAATATGTTTGTGTGTATATAAATATGTATGTGTGTATATAAATATGTGTATGTGTGTGTATAAATATGTGTATATAAATGTGTGTGTGATGTATATAAATATGTATGTGTGTATATAAATATGTATGTGTGTATATAAATATATGTATGTGTGTGTATAAATATGTGTATGTGTGTGTATAAATATGTGTATGTGTGTATATAAATATGTGTATGTGTGTATATAAATATGTGTATGTGTGTATATAAATATGTGTATGTGTGTATATAACTATGTGTATGTGTGTATATAAATATATGTATGTGTGTGTATAAATATGTGTATGTGTGTGTATAAATATGTGTATGTGTGTATATAAATATGTGTATGTGTGTATATAAATATGTGTATATGTGTATATAAATATGTGTATGTGTGTATATAAATATGTGTATGTGTGTGTATAAATATGTGTATGTGTGTGTATAAATATGTGTATGTGTGTATATAAATATATGTATGTGTGTGTATAAATATGTGTATGTGTGTATATAAATATGTGTATGTGTGTATATAGATATGTATGTGTGTATATAAATATGTATGTGTGTATATAAATATGTATGTGTGTATATAAATATGTATGTGTGTATATAAATATGTGTATGTGTGTGTATAAATATGTGTATATAAATGTGTGTGTGATGTATATAAATATGTATGTGTGTATATAAATATGTGTATGTGTGTGTATAAATATGTGTATATAAATGTGTGTGTGATGTATATAAATATGTATGTGTGTATATAAATATGTGTATATAAATGTGTGTGTGATGTATATAAATATGTATGTGTGTATATAAATATGTATGTGTGTATATAAATATGTATGTATGTATATAAATATGTGTATATAAATGTGTGTGTGATGTATATAAATATGTATGTGTGTATATAAATATGTATGTGTGTATATAAATATGTATGTATGTATATAAATATGTGTATATAAATGTGTGTGTGATGTATATAAATATGTATGTGTGTATATAAATATGTATGTGTGTATATAAATATGTATGTATATAAATATGTGTATATAAATGTGTGTGTGATGTATATAAATATGTATGTGTGTATATAAATATGTATGTGTGTATATAAATATGTGTGTATATAGATATGTGTGTGTGTGATGTGTGTATATAGATATGTGTGTGTGTATAAATATATATGTGTGTGTGATGTGTGTATATAAATGTGTGTGTGTATAAATATATATGTGTGTGTGATGTGTGTATATAGATATGTGTGTGTGATGTGCGTATATAAATGTGTGTGTGATGTGTGTATATAGATATGTGTGTGTGATGTGTGTATATAAATGTGTGTGTATATAGATATGTGTGTGTGTGATGTATATAAATATGTGTGTGTGGTGTGTGTGTGATGTGTGTATATAAATGTGTGTGTGTATAAATATATATGTGTGTGTGATGTGTGTATATAGATATGTGTGTGTGATGTGTGTATATAAATGTGTGTATATAGATATGTGTGTGTGATGTGTGTATATAAATGTGTGTGTATATAGATATGTGTGTGTGTGTGATGTGTGTATATAGATATGTGTGTGTGTGATGTGTGTATATAAATGTGTGTGTGATGTGTGTATATAGATATGTGTGTGTGATGTGTGTATATAAATGTGTGTGTATATAGATATGTGTGTGTGTGATGTGTGTATATAGATATGTGTGTGATGTGTGTATATAGATATGTGTGTGATGTGTGTATATAAATGTGTGTGTGATGTGTGTATATAGATGTGTGATGTGTATATAAATGTGTGTGTGATGTGTGTATAAATATATATGTGTGTGATGTGTGTATATAGATATGTGTGTGTATATAAATGTGTGTGTGATGTATATAAATATATATATGTGTGTGATGTATATAAATATATATATGTGTGTATAAATGTGTGTGTTCTATATAAATATGTGTGATGTATATAAATATGTGTGTGATGTGTGTATATAAATGTGTGTGTGATCTATATAAATGTGTGTGTGATGTATATAAATATGTATGTGTGTATATAGATATGTGTGTGTGTGTGTGATGTGTGTATATAGATATGTGTGTGATGTGTGTATATAGATATGTGTGTGTATATAAATGTGTGTGTGATGTATATAAATATGTATGTGTGTATATAGATATGTGTGTGTGTGATGTGTGTATATAGATATGTGTGTGATGTGTGTATATAAATGTGTGTGTGATGTGTGTATATAGATGTGTGATGTGTATATAAATGTGTGTGTGATGTGTGTATAAATATATATGTGTGTGATGTGTGTATATAGATATGTGTGTGTATATAAATGTGTGTATATAAATATGTGTGTGTATATAAATATGTGTGTGTGTATGAATATATATGTGTGTGATGTATATAAATGTGTGTGTGTGATGTGTGTGTATATAAATATGTGTGTGTGTGTATAAATATGTGTGTGATCTATATAAATGTGTGTATGTGTGTGTATATAAATATGTGTATGTGTGTGATCTATATAAATGTGTGTGTGATGTGTGTATATAGATATGTGTGTGTATATAAATGTGTGTGTGTGTGATGTGTGTATATAGATATGTGTGTGATGTGTGTATATAGATATGTGTGTGATGTGTGTATATAGATGTGTGATGTGTATATAAATGTGTGTGTGATGTGTGTATAAATATATATGTGTGTGATGTGTGTATATAGATATGTGTGTGTATATAAATGTGTGTGTGATGTATATAAATATATATATGTGTGTGATGTATATAAATATATATATGTGTGTGTATAAATGTGTGTGTTCTATATAAATATGTGTGATGTATATAAATATGTGTGTGATGTGTGTATATAAATGTGTGTGTGATCTATATAAATGTGTGTGTGATGTATATAAATATGTATGTGTGTATATAGATATGTGTGTGTGTGTGTGTGATGTGTGTATATAGATATGTGTGTGATGTGTGTATATAGATATGTGTGTGTATATAAATGTGTGTGTGATGTATATAAATATGTATGTGTGTATATAGATATGTGTGTGTGTGATGTGTGTATATAGATATGTGTGTGATGTGTGTATATAAATGTGTGTGTGATGTGTGTATATAGATGTGTGATGTGTATATAAATGTGTGTGTGATGTGTGTATAAATATATATGTGTGTGATGTGTGTATATAGATATGTGTGTGTATATAAATGTGTGTATATAAATATGTGTGTGTATATAAATATGTGTGTGTGTATGAATATATATGTGTGTGATGTATATAAATGTGTGTGTGTGATGTGTGTGTATATAAATATGTGTGTGTGTGTATAAATATGTGTGTGATCTATATAAATGTGTGTATGTGTGTGTATATAAATATGTGTATGTGTGTGATCTATATAAATGTGTGTGTGATGTGTGTATATAGATATGTGTGTGTATATAAATGTGTGTGTATATAAATATGTGTGTGTGTGTTGTGTGTATATAAATGTGTGTGTATATAAATGTGTGTGTATATAAATGTGTGTGTGTGATGTGTGTATATAGATATGTGTGTGTATATAAATGTGTGTGTATATAAATATGTGTATGTGTGTGTATAAATATGTGTATGTGTGTGTATATAAATATGTGTATGTGTGTGTATATAAATGTGTGATCTATATAAATGTGTGTGTGATGTGTGTATATAGATATGTGTGTGTGTGATGTGTGTATATAGATATGTGTGTGTATATAAATGTGTGTGTATATAAATATGTGTGTGTGTGATGTGTGTATATAGATATGTGTGTGTATATAAATGTGTGTGTGATCTATATAAATGTGTGTGTGATGTATATAAATATATATATATGTGTGTGATGTATATAAATATGTGTGTATATAAATATGTGTGTGTGTGATGTGTGTATATAGATATGTGTGTGTGATCTATATAAATGTGTGTGTGATGTGTGTATATAAATGTGTGTGTTCTATATAAATATGTGTGATGTGTATTTAAATATGTGTGTGATGTGTGTATATAGATATGTGTGTATATAAATATGTGTATATAAATATGTGTGTGTATAAACATATATGTATGTGTGTGATGTGTGTATATAAATATGTGTGTGATGTATATAAATATGTGTGTGATGTGTGTATAAATATATATGTGTGTGATGTATATAAATATGTGTGTGTGTGATGTGTATATAAATATATATGTGTGTGATGTGTGTATAAATATATATGTGTGTGATGTATATAAATATGTGTGTGTGTGATGTGCATATAAATATATATGTGTGTGATGTATATAAATATGTGTGTGTGTGATGTGTATAAATATATATGTGTGTGATCTAAATAAATGTGTGTGTCATGTGTATAAATATATATGTGTGTGATCTAAATAAATGTGTGTGTCATGTGTTTAAATATATATGTGTGTGTGTGTGTGTATATATATGTATGTGTGTGTATATATATGTATGTGTGTGTGTATATATATATGTATGTGTGTGATGTGTATATAAATATGTGTATGTGTATATAAATATATGTATGTGTGTGTATATAAATATGTGTATGTGTGTGTATAAATATGTGTGTGATGTATATAAATATGTGTGTGTGATGTATATAAATATGTGTGTGTGTGTGTGATGTGTATATAAATATATGTATGTGTGTGTATATAAATATGTGTATGTGTGTGTATAAATATGTGTGTGATGTATATAAATATGTGTGTGTGATGTATATAAATATGTGTGTGTGTGTGATGTGTATATAAATATATATGTGTGTGATGTATATAAATATGTGTGTATAAATGTGTGTGTGATGTGTATAAATATATATGGTATATGTGTGTGTTCTATATAAATATGTGTGTGTGTGTGATGTGTATATAAATATATATGTGTGTGATGTATATAAATATATATGGTATATGTGTGTGTTCTATATAAATATGTGTGTGTGTGTGATGTGTATATAAATATATATGTGTGTGATGTATATAAATATGTGTGTATAAATGTGTGTGTGATGTGTATAAATATATATGGTATATGTGTGTGTTCTATATAAATATGTGTGTGTTCTATATAAATATGTGTGTTTGTGTGATGTGTGTATATAAATATATATGCGTGTGATGTGTGTATATAGATATGTGTGTGTATATAAATATGTGTGTGTGTGTGTGTGTGTGATGTGTATATAAATATATATGTGTGTGATGTGTGTATATAAATATATATGTGTGTGATGTGTGTATATAAATATATATGTGTGTGATGTGTGTATAAATATGTGTGTGTGTGTGATGTGTATATAAATATATATGTGTGTGATGTATATAAATATGTGTGTGTATATAAATATATATGTGTGTGATGTGTGTATATAAATATATATGTGTGTGATGTGTGTGTATATAGATATGTGTGTGATGTGTGTATATAAATATATATGTGTGTGATGTGTGTATATAGATATGTGTGTGATGTGTGTATATAGATATGTGTGTGATGTGTGTATATAAATATATATGTGTGTATATAGATATGTGTGTATATAAATATATATGTGTGTGATGTGTGTATATAAATATATATGTGTGTGATGTGTGTATATAGATATGTGTGTGATCTAAATAAATGTGTGTGTGATGTGTGTATATAAATATATGTGTGTGATGTGTGTATATAGATATGTGTATGTGTGTGATGTGTGTATATAAATATATGTGTGTGATGTGAGTATATAGATATGTGTATATAAATATGTGTATGTGTGTGATGTGTGTATATAAATATATATGTGTGTGATGTGTGTATATAAATATGTGTATGTGTGTGTATATAGATATGTGTACAGTATATAAATATGTGTATGTGTGTGATGTGTGTATATAAATATATATGTGTGTGATGTGTGTATATAGATATGTGTATATAAATATGTGTATGTGTGTGTATATAAATATGTGTATGTGTGTGATGTGTGTGTATATAAATATGTGTATGTGTGTGTATATAAATATGTGTATGTGTGTGATGTGTGTGTATATACATATGTGTGTGTGTGATGTGTGTATATAGATATGTGTGTATATAAATATGTGTATGTGTGTGATGTGTGTGTATATAAATATGTGTGTGATCTATATAAATGTGTGTATATAAATATGTGTTTGTGTGTGATGTGTGTGTATATAAATATGTGTGTGTGTGTGTGATGTGTGTATATAGATGTGTGTGTATATAAATATGTGTGTGTATATAAATATGTGTGTATATAAATATGTGTGTGTGATCTATATAAATGTGTGTATATAAATATGTGTATGTGTGTGTATATAAATATGTGTGTGTGTGATGTGTGTATATAAATATGTGTGTGTGATCTATATAAATGTGTGTATATAAATATGTGTATGTGTGTGTATATAAATATGTGTGTGTGTGATGTGTGTATATAAATATGTGTGTGTGATCTATATAAATATGTGTATATAAATATGTGTAAATATGTGTATGTGTATATAAATATGTGTATGTGTGTGATGTGTGTGTATATAAATATGTGTATATAAATATGTGTATGTGTGTGATGTGTGTGTATATAAATATGTGTATGTGTGTGTATATAAATATGTGTGTGTGTGAGTGTGTATATAAATATGTGTATGTGTGTATATAAATATGTGTGTGTGTATATAAATATATGTATGTGTGTATATAAATATATGTATGTGTGTATATAAATATATGTATGTGTGTATATAAATATGTGTATGTGTGTGATGTGTGTATATAAATATATATGTGTGTGATGTGTGTATATAGATATGTGTATATAAATATGTGTATGTGTGTGTATATAAATATGTGTATGTGTGTGATGTGTGTGTATATAAATATGTGTATGTGTGTGTATATAAATATGTGTATGTGTGTGATGTGTGTGTATATACATATGTGTGTGTGTGATGTGTGTATATAGATATGTGTGTATATAAATATGTGTATGTGTGTGATGTGTGTGTATATAAATATGTGTGTGATCTATATAAATGTGTGTATATAAATATGTGTTTGTGTGTGATGTGTGTGTATATAAATATGTGTGTGTGTGTGTGATGTGTGTATATAGATGTGTGTGTATATAAATATGTGTGTGTATATAAATATGTGTGTATATAAATATGTGTGTGTGATCTATATAAATGTGTGTATATAAATATGTGTATGTGTGTGTATATAAATATGTGTGTGTGTGATGTGTGTATATAAATATGTGTGTGTGATCTATATAAATGTGTGTATATAAATATGTGTATGTGTGTGTATATAAATATGTGTGTGTGTGATGTGTGTATATAAATATGTGTGTGTGATCTATATAAATATGTGTATATAAATATGTGTAAATATGTGTATGTGTATATAAATATGTGTATGTGTGTGATGTGTGTGTATATAAATATGTGTATATAAATATGTGTATGTGTGTGATGTGTGTGTATATAAATATGTGTATGTGTGTGTATATAAATATATGTATGTGTGTATATAAATATATGTATGTGTGTATATAAATATATGTATGTGTGTATATAAATATGTGTATGTGTGTGATGTGTGTATATAAATATATATGTGTGTGATGTGTGTATATAGATATGTGTATATAAATATGTGTATGTGTGTGTATATAAATATGTGTATGTGTGTGATGTGTGTGTATATAAATATGTGTATGTGTGTGTATATAAATATGTGTATGTATGTGATGTGTGTGTATATACATATGTGTGTGTGTGATGTGTGTATATAGATATGTGTGTATATAAATATGTGTATGTGTGTGATGTGTGTGTATATAAATATGTGTGTGATCTATATAAATGTGTGTATATAAATATGTGTTTGTGTGTGATGTGTGTGTATATAAATATGTGTGTGTGTGTGTGATGTGTGTATATAGATGTGTGTGTATATAAATATGTGTGTGTATATAAATATGTGTGTATATAAATATGTGTGTGTGATCTATATAAATGTGTGTATATAAATATGTGTATGTGTGTGTATATAAATATGTGTGTGTGTGATGTGTGTATATAAATATGTGTGTGTGATCTATATAAATGTGTGTATATAAATATGTGTATGTGTGTGTATATAAATATGTGTGTGTGTGATGTGTGTATATAAATATGTGTGTGTGATCTATATAAATATGTGTATATAAATATGTGTAAATATGTGTATGTGTATATAAATATGTGTATGTGTGTGATGTGTGTGTATATAAATATGTGTATATAAATATGTGTATGTGTGTGATGTGTGTGTATATAAATATGTGTATGTGTGTGTATATAAATATGTGTGTGTGTGAGTGTGTATATAAATATGTGTATGTGTGTATATAAATATGTGTGTGTGTATATAAATATATGTATGTGTGTATATAAATATATGTATGTGTGTATATAAATATATGTATGTGTGTATATAAATATGTGTATGTGTGTGATGTGTGTGTATATAAATATGTGTGTGTATATAAATGTGTGTATATAAATATGTGTATGTGTGTGTATATAAATATGTGTATGTGTGTATATAAATATGTGTATGTGTGTGATGTGTGTGTATATAAATATGTGTATGTGTATATAAGTATGTGTATATAAATATGTGGATGTGTGTGTATATAAATGTGTATGTGTGTGATGTGTGTGTATATAAATATGTGTATGTGTGTGATGTGTGTGTATATAAATATGTGTATGTGTGTGATGTGTGTGTATATAAATATGTGTGTGATGTGTGTGTATATAAATATGTGTATGTGTGTGTATATAAATATGTATGTGTGTGATGTGTATGTGTGTGTATATAAATATGTGTATATAAATATGTGTATGTGTGTGTATATAAATATGTGTATATAAATATGTGTATGTGTGTGATGTGTGTGTATATAAATATGTGTATGTGTGTGTATATAAATATGTGTATGTGTGTGTATATAAATATGTGTGTGTGATGTGTGTGTATATAAATATGTGTATGTGTGTATATAAATATGTGTATATAAATATGTGTATGTGTATATAAATATGTGGATGTGTGTGTATATAAATATGTGTATGTGTGTGATGTGTGTTTATATAAATATGTGTGTGATGTGTATATAAATATGTGTATGTGTGTGATGTGTATATAAATATGTGTATATAAATGTGTGTGTATATATAAATATGTGTATGTGTGTGTATATAAATATGTGTATATAAATATGTGTATGTGTGTGATGTGTGTGTATATAAATATGTGTATATAAATATGTGTATGTGTGTGATGTGTGTGTATATAAATATGTGTGTGTGTGATGTGTGTATATAAATATGTGTATATAAATATGTGTATGTGTGTGATGTGTGTGTATATAAATATGTGTATGTGTGTGTATATAAATATGTGTATGTGTGTGTATATAAATATGTGTGTGTGATGTGTGTGTATATAAATATGTGTATGTGTGTGTATATAAATATATGTATGTGTGTGTATATAAATATGTGAGTGTGTATATAAATATGTGAGTGTGTATATAAATATGTGTATATGTGTATATAAATATGTTTATGTGTGTGTATATAAATATGTATGTGTGTGTGTGATGTGTGTGTGTATATAAATATGTGTATGTGTGTGATGTGTATGTGTGTGTATATAAATATGTGTATGTGTGTGATGTGTGTGTATATAAATATATATGTATACAAATATGTATGTATATAAATATGTGTATATAAATATGTATGTGATGTATATAAATATGTATGTGTGTGTGTGTGTGATGTGTGTATATAAATATATGTGTGTGTGTGTGTGATGTGTGTGTATATAAATATATATGTGTGTGTGTGTGTGTGATGTGTGTATATAAATATATATGTGTATATAAATATGTGTGTGTATAAATATGTATGTGTGTATATAGATATGTATGTGTGTGTGATGTGTGTATATAAATATATATGTGTATATAAATATGTGTATGTGTGTGTATAAATATGTATGTGTGTATATAGATATGTATGTGTGTGTGATGTGTGTATATAAATATATATGTGTATATATAAATATGTGTGTGTGTGTGTGTGATGTGTGTATATAAATATGTGTGTGTGTGATGTGTGTATATAAATATATATGTGTATATAAATGTGTGTGTATAAATATGTATGTGTGTATATAGATATGTATGTGTGTGTGATGTGTGTATATAAATATATATGTGTATATAAATATGTATGTGATGTATATAAATATGTATGTGTGTATATAGATATGTATGTGTGTGTGATGTGTGTATATAAATATATATGTGTGTATATAAATATATATGTGTATATAAATATGTATGTGATGTATATAAATATGTATGTGTGTGTGATGTGTGTATATAAATATGTGTGTGTATAAATATGTATGTGATGTATATAAATATGTATGTGTGTGTGATGTGTGTATATAAATATGTATGTGATGTATATAAATATGTATGTGTGTGTGATGTGTGTGTGTGTGTGTGTGTATATATATATATATATGTGTATATAAATATGTGTGTGTATAAATATGTATGTGATGTATATAAATATGTATGTTTGTGTGTGTGATGTGTGTATATAAATAAATATGTGTGTGTGTGTGTGTGATGTGTGTATATAAATATATATGTGTATATAAATATGTATGTGATACATATAAATATTTAAGTGTTTATAGATATGTATGTGTGTGTGATGTGTGTATATAAATATGTATGTGTGTGTGATGTGTGTATATAAATATGTATGTGTGTGTGATGTGTGTATATAAATATGTGTGTGTGATGTGTGTATATAAATATGTGTGTGTGTGTATAAATATATATGTGTGTGATGTATATAAATATGTGTGTGTGATGTGTGTATATAAATATGTGTGTGTGTGTGTATAAATATATATGTGTGTGATGTATATAAATATGTGTGTGTGATGTGTGTATATAAATGTGTGTGTGTATAAATATATATATGTGTGTGATGTGTGTATATAAATATGTGTGTGTGTGTGATGTGTGTATATAAATATGTGTGTGTGTATGAATATATATGTGTGTGATGTATATAAATGTGTGTGTATGAATATATATGTGTGTGATGTATATAAATATGTGTGTGTGATGTGTGTATATAAATGTGTGTGTGTGTATAAATATATATGTGTGTGATGTATATAAAAATGTGTGTGTGATGTGTGTATATAAATATGTGTGTGTGATGTGTGTATATAAATATGTGTGTGTGTGATGTGTGTATATAAATATGTGTATATACACATGTGTGTGTGATGTATATAAATATGTGTGTATAAACATATATGTGTGTGATATATATAAATATGTGTGTGTGTATAAACATATATGTGTGTGATGTATATGAATATGTGTGTGTGTATAAACATATGTGTGTGATGTATATAAATATGTTTGTGTGTGATGTGTGTATATAAATATGTGTGTGTGTGTGATGTTTGTATATAAATATATGTGTGTGATGTATATAAATATGTGTGTGTATATAAATATACTGTATATGTGTGTGATGTATATAAATATGTGTGTACATAAACATATATGTGTGTGATGTATATAAATATGTGTGTGTGTGATGTGTGTGTATATAAATATGTTTATATAAATATGTGTGTGATGTATAAACATATATGTGTGTGATGTATATAAATATGTGTGTGTGTGATGTGTGTATATAAATATGTGTGTGTATAAACATATATGTGTGTTATGTATATAAATATGTCTGTGTGTGATGTGTGTATATAAATATGTGTATATAAATATGTGTGTATAAACATATATGTGTGTGATGTATATAAATATGTGTGTGTGATGTGTGTATATAAATATGTGTGTTTGTATAAACATATATGTGTGTGATGTATATAAATATGTGTGTGTGTGATGTGTGTATATAAATATGTGTGTGTGATGTGTGTATATAAATGTGTGTGTGTGTATAAAAATATATTTGTGTGATGTATGTATATAAATGTGTGTGTATATATAAATATATGTGTGTATATAAATGTGTGTGTGTATAAAAATATATGTGTGTGATGTATCTAAATATGTGTGTGATGTATGTATATAAATGCGTGTGTATATAAATATGTGTGTGATGTGTGTATATAAATATGTGTGTGATATGTGTATATAAATGTGTGTGTATATAAATGTGCGCGTGTATATAAATGTGTGTGTATATAAATGTGCGCGTGTATATAAATGTGTATATATAAATATACTGTATATATTTATATATATGTGTGTGTGTGTATAAATATATATATATATATATATATATAATGATGCTGAAGTTAGCTCCTTATTCGGCCAGCTTCTTATTCGAATGCTGAAGTTAGCTCCTTATTCGGCCAGCTTCTTATTCGAATGCTGAAGTTAGCTCCTTATTCGGCCAGCTTCTTATTCAAAGATTGAAGTTAGCTCCTTATTTGGCCAGCTTCTTATTCGAATGCTGAAGTTAGCTCCTTATTTGGCCAGCTTCTTATTCAAAGATTGAAGTTAGCTCCTTATTCGGCCAGCTTCTTATTCGAATGCTGAAGTTAGCTCCTTATTCGGCCAGCTTCTTATTCGAATGCTGAAGTTAGCTCCTTATTCGGCCAGCTTCTTATTCGAAGATTGAAGTTAGCTTACTATTCACCCAGCATCCTATTCAGGTTAGCTTCTTATTCATGAAATAAATTATTTATTAAACAACAATTAGCAAAGTTTAATATGATATTAATCATGAAATTTGCCACCAAAGGTGGCACCATAAGTTTGATTCATTTCAATGGGAAATTCTGAATAAGGTACCAAGCTTTTCCTAACGAGTAGAAAGAGCAGCACTCCAGCAATCGTTGTAAGTAAAAACAAAAACTTTATTTTGACAGTTTAAAAACGTACAGAGCACGATGCAAGCATTACAAATGGAGGCGGAGGCGGAGTCCATAGCATACACACCTCCTGGGCTGTAGCTACGTCACCATCCCTGCACAATACCAAGCTTTTCCTATTGGCTCACTCACATTTGTCTTGTTTTATACTAACTGGGCATCCCTCATAAAAAAGTTAAAATTAGGTAAAGCCAAAAGATATTGATCATATAATATGGCATCAAAGCTGTCACCCTAGCATCCATGCATTTCAATGGGAAATTGTGAATAAGTAACCAAGCTTTTAATCTATTAAAACCATCTTTGCTAACTTACATTTTACTTGTTTTCTACTAATTGGGCACCCCTCTATCTAAAAAGAATTAATCTAGCCTGAGCCAAATGATATTGATCATGTAATATTGCACCAAACCTGGTACCCTAATTTCAATGCATTTCAATGGGAGATTCTGAATACGTAACCAAGCTTTTAATCTATTAAAACCATCTTTGCTAACTCACATTTTACTTGTTTTCTACTAATTGGGCACCCCTCTATCTAAAAAGAATCAATCTAGCCTGAGCCAAATGATATTGATCATGTAATATGGCATCATACTTGGCACCCTTTCATCCATGCATTTCAATGGAAACAATTCTGAATAAGGAAGCAAGCATTTCCTTTATTAAAACAATCTTGGCTCCCACCAGATTTAGTTTGTTTTCCAGTAATTGGATATACCTCTATACGAAAAAGTATGGCACCCTAGCATCCATTTCAATTGGAAATTCTGAAAAGGGAACCTTCTTGGCCTACTCACATTCGGCTTGTTTTATACTAAACATTCCTCTATATAAAAAAGGTAAATCTAGCCTAAGCCAAATGATATTAATTATAAAATATGGCACCATGCTAGGTACCCTAATATATGCATTTTAAAGGAAATTCTGAATATGGAATGGAGCATTCCTTCTATGAAAACCTTTTTGGCTCCTCCAGATTTGCTTCTGTTCTACTAATTGAGCATCCCACTATGGGAAAAAGTTGAATCTAGACTGAGCCAAATGATATTGATCATGAAATTTGACACCATACGTTGTACTGTAGTATCCATGCATTTCAATGGGAAGTTCTGAAGAAGAAACCAAGCATTTTCTCTATAAAAAACATCTTGGCTTATCCAAATTTGGTTTGTCTTCTATAGAAAAAAGTTGAATCTTGTCTGAGCTAAATCATATTAATTATAAAATAAATGTCACCAAACCTGGCACCATAACATCCATGCTTTTCAATGGGAAATGCTGAATATGGAACCGAACAATTAAAATATGACACAAAACATGGAACCACAGCATCCATGCATATCAATATGACATTATAAATAAGGAACTGAGCTTTACATACATAAAAAACATAATTTATACTTACCAGATAAATTCCTTTCCTTCCGGATAGGGAGAGTCCACGGCTTCATTCCTTACTGTTGGGAAATACCCACCAGGAGGAGGCAAAGACACCCCAGCCAAAGGCTTAAATATCCCACCCACTTCCTCATTACCCCAGTCATTCTGCCAAGGGAACAAGGAATGTAGGAGAAACATCAGGGTATAAATGGTGCCAGAAGAATAAGCTAAATATTAGGGAGACGCCCCTTAGACAAGAAAAAATGGGTGGGGACCGTGGACTCTCCCTATCCGTAAGGAAAGGAATTTATCTGGTAAGCATAAATTATGTTTTCCTTCCTAAAATAGGGAGAGTCCACGGCTTCATTTCTTACTGTTGGGAAAACTATACCCAAGCTCTAGAGGACACTGAATGATTAACGGTAAGGAACAAAAAAAGAAGAGGCGGACCCTAATTCTTAGGGCATCACAGCCTGCAAAAGTTTTCTCCCGAAAGCTGCTTCAGCCGAAGCAAAAACTTATAAAATTTAGAAAAAGTATGTAAGGAGGACCAGGTTGCCGCCTTACAAATCTGATCCATAGAAGCTTCGTTCTTAAAGGCCCAGGAGGAATCCACTGCTCTGGTAGAATGAGCCATTATCCTCTCAGGAGGCTGATGTCCCCCTGTCTCATAAGCTAAGCGGATGACACTTCTCAACCAGAAAAATAGGGAAGTAGTAGTAGCCTACTGCCCCTTACGCTTCCCAGAATAGACACCAAATAAAGAGAAAGATTGTTTAAACTCCTTGGTAGCCTGAAGATAAAACTTCATAGCCCAAACCACATCCAAATTGTGAAGCAACCATTCCTTCGAAGAAGAAGGATTAGGACACAAGGAAGGCACAACAATCTCTTGATTGATGATGTGGTCTGACACAACCTTAGGTAGAAAACCTAATTTAGTGCATCAAACTGTCTTATCTGCATGAAAAACCAGATAAGGGGGCTCACATTTCAAAGCAGAAATCTCAGAAACTCTGCGCACAGAGGCTATAGCCAAAAAAAAGATAATCTTCGAAGATAACAATTTAATGTCAACAGAATGTATAGGCTCAAACAGAGTCTTGCAAAACATGAAGAACAAGATTCAGGCTCCAAGGTGGAGCCCCAGATCTAAACACAGATCTGATCCTAATCAGAGCCCTAACAAAGGACTGCACATCTGGAAGCTCGGCCAGTTTCTTGTGCAGTAAAACCGAAAGGGCCAAAATCTGTCCCCTCAGGGAAATAGCCGACAGACCCTTCTCCAGTTCATCCTGGAGAAAATATAGTATTCTGACAACCTTAACCCTTTGCCAGGAAAAAAACACGCTCTTCACACCAGTCTAAGTAGCCCCTCTTGGCTAAGACTAAGTGTTCAATCTCCACGCAGTCAGCCTCAGAGAATCTAGATTTAGATGAACAAATGGAACCTGTATCAGCAGTTCCATGTAACAAGGTAACTTCTATGGCAGATATGAGGACATCCCCACCAGATCCACAAAACACGTCCTTCGTGGCCACGGAGGAGCAATCAGGATCACTGATGCCTGCTCCTGTTTGATGCGGGCCACTACACGAGGAAGAAGCGGTAAAGGAGGAAAGAGATATATGAGTTTAAACCTCCAGGGCACTGCTAGTGCATCTCTAAGATCTGCTTGAGGATCCCTCGACCTAGACCCATACCTGGGAGGCCATGTGATCTATTTCTGTCATCCCCCACTCTCTGCATATCTACAAACACTTCTGGATGGAGAGACCATTCCCCTGGGTGAAAGGATTGCCTGCTGAGAAAATCCACTTCACAGTTGTCCACACCCGGAATCTGGATTGCTGACAGCGAACAGCAGTGGGCCTCTGCCCACTCCAGTATACGAGATACTTCCTTCATTGCCAGGGAACTTCTCTTTCCCCCCTGATGGTTGATGTAGGCAACCAAGGTTATGTTGTCTGATTGGAATCTGATAAACTGGGACAAACCCAGAAGGGGCCAAGCCTTTAAGTCGTTGAAGATTGCCCGTAATTCCAATATATTGATCGGAAGGGAGGACTCTTCCTGAGTCTACAGCCCCTGTGCCTTCTTGGCACCCCAAACAGCTCCCCATCCGGATAGGCTTGCATCCGTAATCACAATCTCCCAGGATGTTCTTAACAAGCACGTCCCTCAAATGATCTGGACAGAGCCAACAAGAGAGCAATTCTCTCGACCGGCTGTCTAATACAATCTGTTTGGACAGATCTGAATGATCGCCGTTCAACTGTCTCAACATGCATAGCTGTAGAGGTCTGAGACGGATTCCGGCGAAAGGAATGATGTCCATGCAGGACACGATAAGACCAATCACCTCCATACACTGAGCCACAGAGGGACACAAGGAGCTACGGAGGGCAAGCCAAGCCGAAGTTAGCTTGCAACGTCTCTGATCTGTTAGAAATATCCTCATGGATATGGAGTCTATTATAGTACCCAGGAATTCCACCCTGGTATTTGGGATAAGAGAACTCTTTTCCGAGTGTTCTTCCGAAAGACGAAAGGATGGTGCCTGCACCAGAATATCATACAAGTACGGTGCTACTGCGATTCCTTGGGTTCTGGCAATGGCTAGAAGTGCTCCCAGAACCTTTGTAAAGATTCTTGGAGCAATAGCTAGCCCAAACGGAAGTGCAATGAACTGGAAGTGCTGATCCAGGAAAGCAAACTTCAGAAACTGAAAATGTTCCCTGTGTATTGGAACATGAAGGTATGCATCCTTCAGATCTATGGTGGTCATAAACTGTCCTTCCTGAACTAGAGAAAGAATGGACCGTACCGTCTCCATCTTGAAAGAAGGAACACTGAGAAACGTGCTCAAGCACTTTAGGTACAGAATTTGGCGGAAAGTTCCCTCCTTCTTTGGGACCACAAAAAGGTTTGAATAAAACCCCAAACCTCTTTCTTTGATAGGCATGGGACAATAACTCCTAAGGAGTATAGATCCCGAACGCACCCTAGAAAAGCATCCCTCTTTTCTGGTCTGGTAGACAGGTTCGAGAGTAGGAATCTGCCCTTGGGCGGATGAGATTTGAAACCTATCTTGTATCCCAGAGATACGACCTCCAAGACCCAAGGATCCTGCATGACCCGGAACCAAGCATCTGAAAAAAGAGACAATCTGCCCCGTCGCGATCCGATCCCGGATCGGGGGCCGCCATTCATGCCTATTTGTTTTCGGCTGGCTTCTTATTCTGCTTTGATTTATTCCAGGACTGAGCCAGCTTCAAGTACACCTTGGTTGCTCGGCTTGAAGGAGGATTGTTGTTGTTGGGATTTGTTAGAACGAAATGAACAAAATTAGAATATTGTTGTCCCCTAGATTTGTTCTTCTTATCTTGCGGCAGGAAGGCACCCTTGCCTCCAGAAACAATATAAATAATGGAGTCCAGGCCTGGACCAAAAAAATATTACCCTTGAAGGGAAGAGAAAGGAGTCTGGACTTAGAAGTCATATCTGCAGACCAAGACTTCAACCAGAGAGCCCGGCAGGCTAGTACCGCAAAGCTAGAGGCCTTTGCATTTAGACAAATAATTTGCATGTTCGCATTACAGATAAAGGAATTAGCAATTCTCAGAGTTATAATTCTGTCTTGAATATCCTCGAGGGGAGACTCCACCTCAATGAGTTCTGACAAGGAGTTGCACCAGTAGGTAGCCGCTCCGGCAACCACAGCAACTGCAGCTGCCGGTTGAGACAAAAAAACCTGTATGTTGAAACATCTTTCTCAAAAAGGTTTCCATTTTCTATCCATCGGCTCTCTGAATAAAGAACTATCCTCATGAGGTATAGTAGTACGTTTAGCAAGCATAGAAATAGCACTATCCACCTTAGGAATGGAGCCCCACAAATCCAGTTGAGAGTCTGGGACCGGGAACAACTTTTTAAAAGTAGACAAGGGGGAAAAGGAAGAACCAATTCTTTCTCATTCGTGCCATTTTAACCGGCACAGGAAAAGTGAAAGGAACTTTCCTGTCTTCGTAAACGTTGTCAAATTTATGTAACATAGGTTCTACAGGCAGCGCGGCCTCTGGAACCTCTAACGTAGACAGAACCTTCTTTAATAAAAAAATGCAAGTGCTCAATTTTAAATCTAAAGGACGGTTCCTCCGCAGCAGGAGGCTTAGACGCTAAGGACTCAGACCCAGAAAGTTCACCCTCTGAAACTACAGAGGTTAACTCATCATCGGATAACTGGACATAATAGCTAACTCCGATAAATATTTTGATGACTCTGGGATAGGAGAGCTATGCTTAACCATTATCTTGCATTTGTTAGAGCGAGGTAATACGCTTAGGGCAGCAGACACCGCCATTTGTAACTGTGCAACAAAGTCAGCAGGAAGAAGGCCCCCTCTGGATGGAGGATTAGATGTGCTACAGGGAACTGTATGTGTAGTGGATAATGTAGCAAGGGTAGAACTCTCACAGGACGCCGAGTCCTGAGAGGAAGACGGCTCAGAGGGACTAAGAGCCTTAGCAGGCTTGTTTCCGTCCTTAAACTTTATAACAGTGTTAAGGCATGTGGAACATAATTGAGTTAGTGGGAAAACCATGGCCTCCTCACAATATAAACAGGTATGATTTAGTATAGGAGGAGTACCTTCTAACATGTCAGAGTCTTCCATAGTGGAACCAAGAAGAAACTGGAAGGAGCCGCTGTATAAAATTTAACTTTTATTTGGTCAACAGGTAAAAGTCCATGGAGGGACAAGGTACACTGAGAAAAAACAGTATACGCATTTCGGCTAAGCGCCGTACTCACTACTGATAAAGGTATAAGCTTACATGTGAAACTTAAAAAGGGTGTACTTCACCCCTATTGGATAAAACTAATTCAATCAGAACACACCGGTAAAATTACGTGTCAAAGTGTACCTAAGACCACATTTTAAACTAAACACAATGATACTTCCTATGCTACAGTATATAGGATAAATACAAGTGTATAAATTTAGGATTTTAGTCAATGCATACATAGTAATATTCATTGCAAAAAAATATTTGATAAATAAGCAATAAATGATTGATAACTATATTGCATGAATATCTAAAATATGATGGATAAATGTATATTGCAAAAGTGGAACACAATTGATATTTAGATAGATGGAAAACCACAAGGAAAGATACATGTGAAAAATAATAATAATATACCTACTAGTGTATAACGATCAAAAGAAAAATATATATCTATAAGAATGTATATGTATAGAAAATCAAGACCGCATGTTTGAAAAAATAATAAGAGTGTATACATGTATACATGCACACACTCATGTACACATGTGTATGTGCTCACTCACATACTGAAAAGTATATATATACGTATGTGCAAATGTAGAGTCAATATATGTCATATGACAATGCATATGTAAAAGAGTGAGGCCATAATATACTACGAAATAATTAACATGATAATAAGTGAGACATACAAAGGCAAGGTATATAACCATTAAGAGCCGATGTTGAAATATAAAATTTAATTTAATATTTCATTGAAAAATTCGTTAGTATATATGGAACCATATACAGAGAACATACACATGTGTATCAAATAAAGTAGGATGAAATAAATTTAAGTAAAAAGTGAAATAAACCAAATATCACTAATGACCAAAAATAATAATAATAACCAAAAATGGTGACCAAAAGATAATAACAAAAAAATTTAATAACCAAAAATTAATAATAATGATAAATAACAGAATGGGCAATAGCTAAGCAAAATAATTGTTCAAAAAGTAAAAAAATGGAAATGAACAACCGGATGAGTAAAAGAAATCTTCACTCCCAATAATTAATTAAATCATACTCAGCATTGAGGCCCAAAGGGACTTTAGTTGATAATTTAAAAATCCATAACATCTCTCGTTTTTCTAAGAGCCTCTGTCTATCTCGTCCTCTTTTAGGACAAGGTATGTGGTCTATAGCTAGCCATCTGAAAGATGAAACATTTTGGTTGTGTTTCGTGCAAAAATGTTGTACTATGGGTGATGAAGATTTGCCCACATTGATGGTGGATAAGTGTTCTCTGATACGGGACCTGATGTCCCTAGTTGTGAGTCCCACATATTGAATCTTGCACAAAGTGCAAGTGATCAGGTAGATGAAAAAACTAGATGTACAGTTTAAGCAAAAATTAATGTCATATGTCTGATCAGTGACTGCAGATGTGAAAGTGTCAGATATGATAATATAGTCACAGGCCTTGCACCGATTGCTCCCACACCTAAACATACCCTTAGATGTCAACCAAGAGCTAATTGTGGAACGAGGATTGCTCAAAACTGTAGGTGATAAGTAATTGCCCAATGTCTTATTGCGGCGATAAGAACACCTAATCCCTTCGGATACACAGTTTATGAGCTTGTCGTCTGCCACAAGAAGCTTAAAGTGTCTTTTAATAATGTCACATATGGACTGGTAGTCAGAGCTAAAATCAGTAACAAAGGTGCTTTATCCGATTTTTTGACCTGTGAGTATTTTCTCTTCTCCATAAGCATTGAATTACGGTCTAGTTTTTCAACTTCTCGAACAGCCCTGTTCACAACTCTCTTGGGGTAACCCCTATTGTCTAACCGATCAAGTAAGTCCCTCTTGTGTCTCATAAATGTTTCATGAGTTGAGCAATTCCTCTTGGCTCTGATTATTTGGCCTTTAGCTATGGAGTATGTCATGTTTTTAGGGTGACAACTCCTGGCATGCAATACAGAATTTCCTGAAATGGGTTTTCTGTAAATGCTACTTTCAATCTTACCTTCCTCAGTTCCCTGAAGGGAAACATCAAGGAAATTAATGGTTGTCTCATGCACCTCTGAGGTAAATTTCAGATTACAATCATTGCAATTGATGTATCTGAGAAATCCTTCCTTGTCCTCTTTGGTACCTGTCCAAATGAACAGAAGGTCGTCTATGAAGCGACCATAATAGAAAATGTTGTGCCTGAAGGGGTCCAATTCTCCATAGATGTGGGACAGCTCCCACTAACCCATGTATAGGTTGGCATAGGAGGGGGCAAATTTTGCCCTCATTGCTGTCCCACATCTCTGGAGATAAAAGACCCCTCCATACTCAAAATAATTGTGACACAATAGAAAACCTGTGACCCTTATAACATACTTTTTGAAATTATCACTCAGGGTGGAATAATTGGTAAGAACAAAATCCAGAGCCAAGAGGCCCAACTCATGTGGTATAGACGAGTATAAAGCAGTTACGTCTACTGTCATCCAACTCATGGTAGGATCCCACTTTAAATTGTTCATCACTCTGAGAACATGTTTTGTGTCTTGTAAGTAACTTGGTAACATCTGAACCAGAGGACACAATATTGCATCGAGCCATTCCGAAACATGTTCAAAGAGAGATCCAATTCCACTTACAATTGGATGACCAGTCACCTGGGACAGGGACTTATGCACGTTCGGGAGATGTTGGAAAACGGGAGTCACAGGGAACTCAACGTATAGATAATCCATGGTGTCTTTGTCAAGAAAACCCTGTTCCAAACCATCATCCAGAAGGTGCATAAGTTCTACCTGAAAACGCTTGGTGGGATTGGAGGGGAGAATAGAGTATTGGGTGGAGTCAGTAAGTTGACGCAAAGCTTCCATGTTGTAATCATGTTTATCCAAAACCACAACAGAGCCCCCCTTGTCAGCAGTACGGATCACAATCTGATCATTGTTTTGTAAATCTTTGAGGGCTTGCCTTTCCAATCTTGAGAGATTGTCATGCAATCTGTCATTTTTAGTTAGGGCAAGATTTCTCAAATCTTTTTCAACCCTATTGTAGAATTTTTCAATGAGGGGGCCCCTGCTGTGGATTGGATAAAAGGTTGAAGCTTTTTTAAAACCCACAAACCTGTCGACACATTTCACATCTGCGTTAGTGAGACTCTCTTTAGCCATAGTATCTAATGATATTACATCACATGTCTCTGAAAAAGACAATTCAGTGTTTAAATTTATCCTAGTTATAGCAGAACCCGCTTCTTGTTGGGAGATGGATGGAAAATCTCTGTTGCAGTCTGAAAAATGTTTCTTCAGAGTGATGTTACACACCAAACGGTTCACATCCAACATAGTCTTAAACAAATCAAACCCAACAACAGGTACAAAACCAAGACCTAAACTTAGAAGCTTTATTTGTTGGTCATTTAATATCATTTTAGACAAATTAATTACACTGAGGGTGTGTACTTGTTGATTGGTTTCATTGCTCTCAAGGGATAACGGTTCTGTTGACCTTGGATACTCCCTCCCCCTGAGGGTTCCTCGGGACCACTGGAAAAACCTGATCTAGATGGCTACTGTTATGACCCTGACCTGAGGTGGATGCCATGCCTGTTTCATTGTATAATGTCTTATCAATGTTAGCAGTAACTGAAGCACTATATTTGTTTGTGTTTTTATTTTTGTTCTTATCCTTTGGTTTGACATATGTGACATTATCATGAGCCTGTGTTCCTTGTACATGAGTGCTCTTTAGAATACCTGGTCTATCTTTATTACCTGTATCCACGTCTGAATTGTATTTGTCATCACCAGATTCAGCATCACTGTCTGAGAATGTAACACGCTGACCACTATTGGACCTATGTCCCTGATTTCTATTGCGGGATCTACCTCTACTTCTATTTCTATTGTGTTGTCTGCGTGTATTGAACCTCTGTGTTCTATTCCAAACGTGGATGGTGTTGGTGTCATAGTCAGCCTGATCTCGCAGGTACTTAATGTGTTTCGCATTCATTACTGCAGCTTTGATATCTGCCACTGACTTTCTGAGAACCTCATCAAACCTGGGGTAATCAATTTCATGTTTTCATTTGTTTAACTCAATTTGAATCACATTAATATTTTCTCTGACTTCACTTAAAGGATTACTTTCTGTTATAATTTTTAAGCCAAACAACTAACATATTAAAGTTAATAAACATTAATTAAAACCTACTGACCTATATTTTCTCCAAAACGAAGTTTCATAACGTTATAAAAGTTATATCTTTTATTCCCCGATGATGTCACGTTATCCTGCCCACTATTTTCAGCACTGTGTGTTCAAAATACTTAAACCAATGAAATTGTGTTTAAAGCGCCATTTTGAAACCTAGGTATTGTAAACTGATTGGTACAGAGCAAAGGATACCCACGGAGTGGGTTTGGAAAACAATTACATTTGCAGACAAGATTTCTGATATACGGTAGAAATATGTTAATGAAATGCTATTGATAAAAAGCGTATTTGGGGTAGTTAGTTAGTAACAGGCATAGAAAATATTTACTTACAGTGGCCCTTTAACAATTTGATCTTATGAGCCACCAACAAAACTATTAATCTAGCAGAACATTCATTCAGAATATCATTCCATGAGTTAATAAATTCAATATCATCAACTTCAAAAGTGGGGTATTTAGATATTCTAAGACCTCTGGAAATCATATTGAGATCAAGATATTTCCCCAATGTCCAAATGTCCCATTGTAGTTTCGTTTCTTTAATACATAATTTATCCATCTCTTGAAATAAATCAGTTAATGCAAAATCAGACTTGCTTGTAGAAAATATTTTTGCCAGTTCTGTAGCAGGTTCATCCCTAGGGATGACCGGTATTAGGGAATAAAATTGTGTATCCTCCATGTTGAAAATGCCTTCCAAAAAACCACACTTCACAACCTAGCAGTGCCCCCCAAAGCACTGAATGAAAATACAAAACCAGAAAAGTTGCCAGGTATAGAAGGGGTTAAGTTAGTGATAGCTATGAACCATATATAAATATATGTAAGAAAATTGGCGGTTGGGAGCAAATAAAGTGAAGTGAGATATGTCTCAATTAGAGCAATGGATATCACAACTGACTGAGAGCGTTCACAAAAGCACATGCATAATAAACCGTGTAAAAGGGCAAATGCCTCTGTATTTAGTACTTATCCAAAGCTACAACTCAGGCCTGAGTTTAGCAAATGTGTCGGTCCGTGTATGCAGTCAATTAGCTCCCTTCTCTCCGTATGCCGCTCAGCAAAGAAAATCAAACTTTAAACACAGGTGGTCCATATGGAAAGCTGCATCCGTGTGCCGCTCCGGATTCTCCACTCACACCGCGTGAACCGGATGTCCCACTCTCACCCTGTGATCCAATGGAATGCTGGCAAAAAGGGAGGCTTGTCAGTTGGAGGCTTGTCACTCATCAGCCAATGTAATCCTTGCTGTATCCCATGTACAAAGAGGTTCCAACACAGCCAAACAATAGCGATAATCACTGTGGAAGTAGCGCTGCTTCTAAGGGACAAACGAACTGGAACCAAGAAGAAACTGGAAGGAGCCGCTGTATAAAATTTAACTTTTATTCGGTCAACAGGTAAAAGTACATGGAGGGACAAGGTACACTGAGAAAAAACGGTATACACATTTCGGCTAAGCACCGTACTCACTACTGATAAAGGTATAAGCTTACATGTGAAACTTAAAAAGGGTGTACTTCACCCCTATTGGATAAAACTAATTCAATCAGAACACACCGGTAAAATGATGTGTCAAAGTGTACCTAAGACAACATTTTAAACTAAACACAATGATATTCCCTATGCTACAGTATATTGGATAAATACAAGTGTATAAATTTAGGATTTTAGTCAATGCATACATAGTAATATTCATTGCAAAAAAATATTTGATAAATAAGCAATAAATGATTGATAATTATATTGCATGGAAATCTAAAACATGATGGATAAATGTATATTGCAAAAGTGGAACACAATTGATATTTAGATAGATGGAAAACCACAAGGAAAGATACATGTGAAAAATAATAATAATATACCTACTAGTGTATAACGATCAAAAGAAAAATATATATCTATAAGAATGTATATGTATAGAAAATCAAGACCGCATGTTTGAAAAAATAATAAGAGTGTATACATGCACACACTCATGTACACATGTGTATGTGCTCACTCACATACTGAAAAGTATATATATACGTATGTGCAAATGGAGTCTTCCATAATTCAGGTTATACCCACAGAAGGACACAAATAAAAATGTTTTTTTTAATTTCCCCATGGCTGGGGCACTCACCACCTCCTAGACCCAGACAGTTAACAGAGGAACTCTCTCCTCAGGTTCAAGTCTCAGCCGGAATGGAGGGAATAAACATAGATGTTATTACAAGTACAGCAATTAATAGGAGCTGTGCAACACTTTCAAAAACTAAAGTAAAAGTTAAAAGTGAAACCTGTTTGTTCCAGCCAAAAACACAGTCTATCAGCCCAGGAAAAAAATCACACAAAGCAGCACGTAAATAATTAATACACTGATTAATTAACCCCAACTGTTCAATAAACCCCCCTCAGAGGATATTTACCCTGGATCCTATCAAGGTAAAAAAGAGCCACACTGTTACCCTGTTATAGCATTTTATGTGTAAAAATTGAAACAATCTTACCTCCAGGATCCATGCTATGAAACAGAACACAGCCTCTCAAGTGTGAAAGTCTTATAACAGCGCTTTTGACATGGACTTGAGTGAGAGAAAGCAGGCACTGAAACTTGTCAACACTGATTGCTTAGGAGCTGTTAGCAGTAGTCTGGATGGTTTCGCAGAAAAACTTTCCCTACATCAATACTCTGACACTGAGAGGTTGACATGACTACTTTAAACTCCAGTCCTATCTCAAAGGGCAGATGCCCTTTTTCAGGACTCCCCAAATCTTCTGCCACTACTCTGCCACCTCCTATGATGAAAGGCAAAGAATCACTGGGGTAATGAGGAAGTGTGTGGGATATTTAAGCTTTTGGCTGGGGTGTCTTTGCCTCCTCCTGGTGGGCATTTCCCAACAGTAAGGAATGAAACCGTGGACTCTCCCTATCCGGAAGGAAAGGAATTTATCTGGTAAGTATAAATTATGTTTTTTATGTATTTATAATTTCATATTGATATGCATGGATGCTGTGGTTCCATGTTTTGTGTCATATTTTAATTGTTCGGTTCCATATTCAGCATTTCCCTTTGAAAAGCATGGATGTTAGGGTGCCAGGTTTGGTGACATTTATTTTATAATTAATATGATTTAGCTCAGACAAGATTAAATTTTTTTCTATAGAAGACAAACCAAATTTGGATAAGCCAAGTTGTTTTTTTATAGAGAAAATGCTTGGTTTCTTCTTCAGAACTTCCCATTGAAATGCATGGATATTACAGTGCAACGTATGGTGTCAAATTTCATGATCAATATCATTTGGCTCAGTCTAATTTCAACTTTTTCTTTTTTTTTTTTTTTTTAAATGCATATATTAGGGTACCTAGCATGGTGCCATATTTTATGATTAATATTATTTGGCTTAGGCTAGATTTACCTTTTTTATATAGAGGAATGTTTAGTATAAAATAAGCCGAATGTGAGTAGGCCAAGAAGGTTCCCTTTTCAGAATTTCCAATTGAAATGCATGGATGCTAGGGTGCCATACTTTTTCGTATAGAGGTATATCCAATTACTGGAAAACAAACTAAATTTGTGGGGAGCCAAGATTGTTTTAATAAAGGAAATGCTTGCTTCCTTATTCAGAATTGTTTCCATTGAAATGCATGGATGAAAGGGTGCCAAGTATGATGCCATATTACATGATCAATATCATTTGGCTAGATTGATTCTTTTTAGATAAAGGGATGCCCAATTAGCATAAAACAAACCAATGTTAGTGAGCCAAGATGGTTTTCATAGATTAAAAGCTTGGTTACTTATTCACAATTTCCCATTGAAATGCATGGATGCTAGGGTGCCAGGTTTGGTGCCATATTATATGATCAATATCATTTGGCTCAGGCTAGATTGATACTTTTTAGATAAAGGGATGCCCAATTAGCATAAAACAAGCCAAATGTGAGTGAGCCAAGATGGTTTTCATAGATTAAAAGCTTGGTTACGTATTCAGAATTTCCCTTTGAAATGCATTGAAATTAGGGTACCAGGTTTGATGCCATATTACATGATCAATATCATTTGGCTCAGGCTAGATTGATTTTTTTTTATATAGATGGATGCCCAATTAGCATAAAACAAGCCAAATGTGAGTGAGCCAAGATGGTTTTGATAGATTAAAAGCTTGGTTACTTATTCAGAATCTCTTATTGAAATGCATTGAAATTAGGGTACCAGGTTTGGTGCCATAGTACATGATCAATATAATTTGACTCAGGCTAGATTGATTCTTTTTAGATTGAGGGATGCCCAATTAGCATAAAACAAGCCAAGTGTGAGTGAACCAATATGTTTTTAATAGAGTAAATGCTTGGCTACTTATTCACAATTTCACATTGAAATGCATAGATGCTAGAATGCCAGCTTTGATGCAATATTATATGATCAATATCATTTGGCTCAGGCTACATTGAATTTTTTTTAGATAGAGGGATGCCCAATTAGTATAAAACAAGTAAAATGTGAGTGAGCCGATATGGTTTTAATAGAGAAAATGCTTAGCTACTTATTCATAATTTCCCATTGAAATGCATGGATGCTAGGGTGACAGCTTTAATGCCATATTATATGATCAATATCATTTGGCTCAGGCTACATTGAATTTTTTTATATAGAGGGATGCCCAATTAGAATAAAACAATCCAAATGTGAGTGTGCCAAGATGGTTTTAATAGATTAAAAGCTTGGTTACTTATTCAAAATCTCCCATTGAAATGCATTTAAATTAGGAAAAGCTTGGTACCTTATTCAGAATTTCCCATTGAAATTAATGAAACTTATGGTGCCACCTTTGGTGCCAAATTTTATGATTAATATCATATTAACTTTGCTAATTGTTGTTTAATAAATAATTTATTTCATGAATAAGAAGCTAACCAGAATAGGATGCTGGGTGAATAGTAAGCTAACTTCAATCTTCGAATAAGAAGCTGTCCGAATAAGGAGCTAACTTCAGCATTCGAATAATAAGCTGGCCGAATAAGGAGCTAACTTCAATCTCCGAATATGAAGCTGGCTGAATAAGGAGTTAACTTCAGCATTCGAATAAGAAGCTGGCCGAATAAGGAGCTAACTTCAGCATTCGAATAAGAAGCTGGCCGAATAAGGAGCTAACTTCAGCATATATATATATGTGTGTGTGTATATATATATATATATATATATATATATGTGTGTGTGTGTATATAAATGTGTGTGTGTGTGATGTATATAAATATAAATGTGTGTATATACATATAAATGTGTGTATATAAATATATATGTGTGTGATGTATATACATATATATGTGTGTGATGTATATAAATATAAATATGTGTGTATATAAATATATATGTGTGTTATGTATATAAATGTGTATATAAATATGTGTGTGTTGTATATAAATATATGTGTGTGATGTTCATAAATATATATATATATATATATATATATATATATATATATATATATATATATATATATAAAAATATATGTGTGTGATGTATATAAATATAAATATGTGTGTATATAAATTAGTGATGAACCAAAATGAAAATTCTGGACCGAAACCGATACCGAAAATTCAGGATTCCCCTGGCCGAGAAACGAAACCGAAATTATTTTTTTATTTTTTTAACTACAGTGTGTGTGTAGCTGAGAGAGATTGTAGGCGGGAAAACTCCAACAAATGGGTGTGGTCACTTGTACCATAGCGGGTGATCTACAGTGAAACTGGTGGAGCTCTACAAGGGAGAATGTGGTTATAGCCAGACAACAATATGAGGTGGACATGTGTTTTGTTTTTGGGTGTAGTTATCCGTGCGATAGGCGTGGCTGCACCTGATCGCCTCTCATCGTATCTCCATCTAGTTCCTGGTTTGGGTCTCACACTGACCCGTCAGATTATATGTCCGGAGCCCCAAATGGAGTCTGCCTATCACCAGGACCACCGGACTTAGCTACAACCTTACGTGCAAGGTGGTTATAGAAAGTTACTGCGCTTTTTTTGTATACACTGTCTGGTGGGTGCTAATTTGTACCAACTGTGTGCGAGCTTGGGGCTTATGCATATATAGTGTGCACGTATATTTGTCTCAGGCGAATAGAATGTCTACGCACAAGAGGCTGATGTATGAGCACTGTATATAAGGCTTATACATATTCACTGTGTGTGCTTAGGGCTGTGTCTGATAATATCAAGTGTTTATAAACATGTTACTTATACTCCTTTGAAAACTGTATTCAGAACTTTGGGTCGAGGGTTGAGTCGATGAGCAGTCTCTCTAGGTAAGTCAGATTCTTGTGGTCGGTGAGAATCTGAATAGGATTGGTGGTGCCCTCTAACCAATGATGCCATTTAGTCAAAGCCATCTTATTGGCTAAGAGTTCACGATTACCCACATATCGTAGTTCCTCTCAGCAGGAGTAAAGCGTTTAGAGAAAAAGGCTACAGGGTGTGACTCGGAAGTCAAAGGATCCCTTTGGGTAAGAATTGCTCCCCTATCTCGGAGGCATCAACCTCTAAAGTGAACTGTAGATCAGGATCAGGATGGTAGAGCACAGGAGCTGAACAGAAATCCTTTTTCAGACAAGAGAAGGCATTTATGGCCTCAGGAGGCCAATATTTACAGTCTTTGTTCTGTTTTTTTGTCAATTCAGTGAGAGGAGCGATTGTTTGAGAAAAGTTCTTTATAAACTTGCGATAATAATTGGAGAATCCCAAGAACCTCTTTAATTCCTTTAAAGAGGTAGGTTGAGGCCATTCTAGAACTGCGGTGAGTTTAGCAGTATCCATGGCTAAACCCTCCTTCGAGATGGCATAACCAAGGAATTGGATCTGAATTTGATCAAACTCACACTTTTCTAGCTTGGCTACAAAAGAATTGTCTCTGAGACGTTGAAGTACCTATCTCACGTGCCTATGATGCTCCTCTAAAGTGGAAGAGAAAACAAGGATATCATCCAGATAAACAATGACAGTGAGGTTGAGGAGGTCACGGAAGACATTGTTGAAAAATGCCTGGAAGACTGCAGGGGCGTTACACAGCCCAAAGGGCATTACAAGGTATTCATAATGCCCAGATCTTGTGTTATAGGCGGTCTTCCATTCGTGGCCTGGAAAGATGCGGATCAGATTGTATGCCCCACGTAAGTCCAATTTGGTGAAAAAGCGAGCATCCTGGAGTGAGTCATACAGTTCGGTGATCAATGGTATGGGATAGCGATTCTTAATGGTTATGTTGTTCAAGGCCCTGTAGTCAATGCAGGGTCTGAGACCACCATCCTTCTTACTGACAAAAAAGAAGCCAGCCCCAGCAGGAGAGGAGGAAGGGTGAATGAAACCTTTAGCTAGGTTCTCTTGGATGTACTCCTCCATGGATTTGGTTTCAGCCTTGGAGAGTGGATAAGTCCTCCCTTTAGGAAGTGGGGCTCCGAGAAAGAGGTCAATCTTGCATCTCAAAACACATATGCAAAGTCAGTGTATACTGAATGAAGGTTTGAAGGAGTCTGTATACTGGCTTTGGAAATACAGGGCAGAGGAATGACTTTAGCAAGGCAGGAGTGGAAACAGGAGGTGCTCCAGGAGGCCAGTTGTCCCTCAGCCCAGTTGAACTGTGGATTGTGTACCCGAAGCCAAGGAAGACCAAAGATGACAGGCTGTGCTGGGGAATGAATGACCTCAAACTGCAGCTGTTCAGTGTGAAGGACTCCCACAGTCAGGGTCAGGGGTGCTGACTCAAAATGCATCACTCCTGAACCACAGGGGGTGTCATCCAGGGTAGATATTTTGAGGCAATGTATTTTCTGCAGAAGAGGCAAACCTTCATTAATCATAAAACGGTGATCCAGGAAGTTTCCAGCTGCCCCCCTGAATCAATGAAGGCTTGAGTGTGGACAGTATTCTGAAGGAATGTAAGGGTAACAGCTACCAGGATCCAAGAGGAGTGAGGGGATTTAGTAGCGATCATGCTTAGAGGTAACTCAGTGTTATCCCCTAAGCATTGGCTTTTCCCGGCTGAATGTCACAGTCCTTTAGTTGGTGGGTGGTGGTGGGATCCACAATAAAAACATAGTCTCAGTCTACTTCTTCTCTGCCTTTCAGACTCTGAAGGTTTGAAGGAGGAGAGATCCATGGGTTGCTCTACTGAGGTAACTGGAGCTGCTGAAGGGTTAGCGGATGCTGCCGAAACTTGGCAAACAGGAGCAAAGAAGAAGGATTATCACGATAAGTGAGTTCATCTTTGATGTGTTCATGGAGACCCCTCCTAAAGACTGCCTTGAGAGCACTGCCATCCCAAGTGGTTTCAAGTGCCAAGGTGCGGAACTCAATGGCAAATTGTGCCACAGTTTTGTTGCCCTAGCGGAGATCCAGGAGAGAATATTCCGCAGCAGAGGTACGGCCAGAAGCCCCAAACACAGAAGATAAAGCAGAAATTAACTCATCAGCATCATGAAGGAGTGTAGCGTTCTGTTCCAAAAGGGGAGAGACCCAGGCTAGGGCCTTGTCCTTTAGCAGGGAAATGATAAAGCTGACCCTTGGCTGATGAGACTGAAAGGTGTGAGGATCATTGCGAAAGTGCAGCCTGCATTGGCTTAGAAATCCCCTGCAATCAGTAGTACCTTCATACTTGTCAGGTAAGGGTATCCGGGGTAGACTTCCAGAAGCAGAGGAAGAAGAAGTTACGGTACTAGGAGTAGGGACTGGTGGTGTAGCAACAGGAGCAGCATCCTTTGCTGCAACTAGTAAGGAGAGTTGAGCGGTAATAGCCTCTAGCTTGGAATCCATATTCTGCAACTGTGTGGTATGGGTTCCCAACACCTGTCCCTGAAGATAAACAGCTCATGCCACCTCATCTGGCTGCATGGCCCAAGTATAATATAACACTTGTGGGATACTCCTCTATCAGACCAAACTTGGCCAGTAGTCTTGTTATCCCAGCATCGAGCCAGAATGATAGGGAATACCCCAAAGCAGAGAAAGTTAGTGAAATGAGGAAGGCAGCACTCACCACAGGCAGGACAGTTCCCAGCGGCAACAGAAGATAAGTCCAAGGGCACACCACTAGAATGGTCAGGCAGGGTTTGGCAACAGTAAAGCAGTCCAACGGCACACCACTAGAATGGTCAGGCAGGCAGGGTTCGGCAACAGTAATACAATCCAGCAGTTTAAGGGGTATGTCAGGTAGAGTAGTCAGACAGGCAGGTTCAGCAACAGTAATTCAATCCAGCAGTTAATGGGTAAAACAGGTAGAGTGGCCAGACAGGCAGGTTCAGCAACAGTAATTAGGCACACAAAGTAACACCTATACTTAGGCAATGACAGATAGTTTGTACAAACTTTAAATAAGCGCAGGTTTGTGCCACAGAGGTCCGACCGGCATCAGGAGCGTGTGGCGATGACGTCAGTGCCGCACGCATCCGGACCCGACACTACCCCTGGCAACGAGCAGGGAAGGAGATGCCGCGCCCCTAGCAACAGCTAGAGCAGCGCGGCGTGACAGTACTGATCCCTCATCGGATGATCCCTCATCGGACGTAGAACCTGATAATCGCACCTTTTTATTTAAAACTGAACATACTCGTTCTCTTTTGAAGGAAGTCTTAGTCACTTTAGGGATTGAAGAAGCTAAACCTTCTGATGATAAACCCTGTAATCGTTTGAAGTATATAAAACTGTTGTCAATTTCCCTGAGATTTTCCCTATACCTGATGCTGTCTCTGATTGCTAAGGAATGGTCTAAACCAGGTGTCTCTTTTAACCCTTCTTTAAGGTTTTAAAATCTATATCCTTTACCTACTGCTAACATAGAATTATGGCAATCGGTTCCCAAGGTTGATGGGGACATTTCCACTCTGGCTAAACGCACTACTATTCCTCTAGATCAGTGTTTCTCAACCGCAGTAATCAAGTACCCCCAACGGACTAGATTTTCATTATAGGTGAACTAGACTCTAGAGCACAGGTGAAACAATCAGCTGATGGGTGAGAGCAAGTTATTAACTAGAGATGATTATTTTACCTGTGCTCTAGTTCAGCTATAAAGAAAACATGGCCTGTTGGGGGTACTTGAGGACCACGGTTGAGAAACACTGCTCTAGAAGATAGTACTTCTTTTATAGACCCTTTAGATAGAAAACTTGAATCTTATCTAAGAAGGGCATATTTAAATACTGGCTAAAGACCAGCTTTATCTATTGCTAATGTGGCTACTGTTTCTACTTTCAGGTTAACCAATCTTGCACAGCAGTTTTCCACTGACCCTGAATATTCTAATTTATTGAATTTACTTAAAAATGCAAATAATTTTATATACGATGCAGTGTTTGATAGTCTAAAAATCGACATCAAAATCATGTCTCTAGCTATTATTACAAGAAGAGACTTATGGCTTAAATCCTGGAATGCTGACATGGTGTCTAAAAACTAGACTACTGTCCCTTTCTTTCCAAGGAAAAAAATTATTTGGGTCTCAACTGGATTCTAATATTTCTAAACCCTCTGGTTCAGTCTGGAGACCATCTTCAAATTGGAATAAATCCAAGCAGAATAAGAAACCTAATCCAGCCTCTAAAACCTCATGGAGGTACAACCCCCAACCCAGTACTAGTGGTAGGGGGCAGATGTAAGAAAATCTTGGTTAGAATCTGTCCAAAATCCCTGGATTTAAAACATTATTTCCCAGGGATAGTGAATTGAATTCAGAATATGACCTCCTATAGGGAGTTTTTTTCTCACCCATATTCCAAAACATCCTATGAAAGCTCAAGTTTTTCTAAAATCTGTCTCAGATCTGGAATATATGGGACTAATTGTTCCAGTTCCTTTATAGGAACAAGGGATTTGATTTTATTCAAATCTCTCTTTGTACCAAAGAAGGAACATTCTTTCAGACTAATTCAGGAGCTGGGAAACTATATAATCTGTCTTTTGTTCAACAAGGTCACTTTGTGTCCACAATAGATTTACAGAATGCTTATCTTCTCATCCCTATACACCCAAAACACTACCAGTTCTTGAGGGTCTCTTTTCTGGAAAAGCGTTACCAATTTGTTCCTCTCCAGTTTGGCATAGCAATAGCTCCACAAATATTTACTAAGGTTCTAAGTGCCCTTTTATCTGTAATCAAAGTGGACACAACTACTTGTATAAATGTGGTTACTGGGGTATGCATCTGGTCTGAGTGTTTAGCACACAACTAGTGGCATTAAGGGGTCACTGGGGTATGCATTTGGTCTAAATGTTGAGCACACAACTACTGGCATTAAGAGGTTACTGGGGTATGCATTTGGTCTAAATGCTGAGCACATAACTACTGGCATTAAGATGTTACTGGGGTATGTATCTGGTCTGAGTGTTTAGCATACAAATACTGGCATTAAGATGTTACTGGGGTACACATCTGGTCTGAGTATTTAGCACAGAACTACTGACATAAAGAGGTTACTGGGGTATGCATCTGGTCTGAGTGTTTGGCACACAACTACTGGCATTAAGAGGTTACTGGGGTACGTATCTGATCTGAGTGTTTGGCACACAACTACTGGTATAAAGAGATTACTGGGGTATGCATCTGGTCTGAGTGTTTGGCACACAATTACTGGCATCAACAGGTTACTGGGGTACGTAACTGATCTGAGTGTTTGGCACACAACTACTGGTATAAAGAGGTTACTGGGGTATGCATCTGGTCTGAGTGTTTGGCATACAACTACTGGTATAAAGAGATTACTGGGGTATGCATCTGGTCTGAGTGTTTGGCATACAACTACTGATAAAAGAGGTTACTGGGGTATGCATCTGGTCTGATTGTTTGGCACACAACTACTGACATAAAGAGGTTACTGGGGTACACATCTGGTCTGAGTGTTTGGCACACAACTACTGGTATAAAGAGGTTACTGGGGTATGCATCTGGTCTGAGTGTTTGGCACACAACTACTGGTATAAAGAGATTACTGGGGTATGCATCTGGTCTGAGTGTTTGGCACACAACTACTGGCATGAACAGGTTACTGGGGTACGTAACTGATCTGAGTGTTTGGCACACAACTACTGGTATAAAGAGGTTACTGGGGTATGCATCTGGTCTGAGTGTTTGGCACACAACTACTGGTATAAAGAGATTACTGGGGTATGCATCTGGTCTGAGTGTTTGGCATACAACTACTGATAAAAGAGGTTACTGGGGTATGCATCTGGTCTGATAGTTTGGCACACAACTACTGACATAAAGAGGTTACTGGGGTACACATCTGGTCTGAGTGTTTGGCACACAACTACTGGTATAAAGAGGTTACTGGGGTATGCATCTGGTCTGAGTGTTTGGCACACAACTACTGGTATAAAGAGATTACTGGGGTATGCATCTGGTCTGAGTGTTTGGCATACAACTACTTATAAAAGAGGTTACTGGGGTATGCATCTGGTCTGAGTGTTTGGCACGCAACTACTGACATAAAGAGGTTACTGGGGTATGCATCTGGTCTGAGTGTTGGGCATACAACTACTGATCAAAGAGGTTACTGGGGTATGCATCTGGTCTGATTGTTTGGCACACAACTACTGACATAAAGAGGTTACTGGGGTACGCATCTGGTCTGAGTGTTTGGCACACAACTACTGGTATAAAGAGGTTACCGGGGTATGCATCTGGTCTGAGTGTTTGGCACACAACTACTGGTATAAAGAGATTACTGGGGTATGCATCTGGTCTGAGTGTTTGGCACGCAACTACTGATCAAAGAGGTTACTGGGGTATGCATCTGGTCTGAGTGTTTGGCATACAACTACTGATCAAAGAGGTTACTGGGGTATGCATCTGGTCTGAGTGTTTGGCATACAACTACTTATCAAAGAGGTTACTGGGGTATGCATCTGGTCTTAGTGTTTGGCACACAACTACTATTATAAAGAGGTTACTGGGGTATGCATCTGGTCTGAGTGTTTAGCACACAACTACTGGTATAAAGAGGTTACTGGGGTATGCATCTGGTCTGAGTGTTTGGCACACAACTACTGACATAAAGAGGTTACTGGGTTATGCATCTGGTCTGAGTGTTTGGCACACAATTACTGGTATAAAGAGGTTACTGGGGTATTCATCTGATCTGAGTGTTTAGCACACAACTACTGGTATAAAGAGATTACTAGGATATGCATCTGAAAAAAAGAATTGTTGCTCTACATAAAGATGGCCTAGGCTATAAGAAGATTTTCAAGATCCTGAAACTGAGCTGCAGCATGGTGGGCAAGACCATACAGCGGTTTCACAGGACAGGTTCCACTCAGAACACGCCTCGCCATGGTCGACCAAAGAAGTTGAGTGCACATGCTCAGCATCATATCCAGAAGCTGTATTTGGGAAATAGACGTATGAGTGTTGCCAGCATTGCTGCAGTGGTTGAAGGGGTGGGGGGTCAGCCTGTCGGTGCTCAGACCATACGCCGCACACTGCATCAAATTGGTCTACATGGCTGTCATCCCAACATGATAATGACCCCAAACACACCTCCAAGACGACCACTGCCTTGCTAAAAGAGCTAAAGGTAAAGGTGATGGACTGGCCAAGCATGTCTCCAGACCTAAACCCTATTGAGCATCTATGGGGCATCTTCAAACGGAAGGTGGGGGAGCGCAAGGTCTCTAACCTCCACCAGCTCTGTGATGTTGTCATGGAGGAGTGGAAGGGGACTCCAGTGGCAACCTGTGAAGCTCTGGTGAACTCCATGCCCAAGAGGGTTAAGGCAGTGCTTGAAAATAATGGTGGCCACACAAAATATTGACACTTTGGGCCCAATTAGGACATTACCACTTAGGGGTGTACTCCTTTTTGTTGCCAACGGTTTAGACATTAATAGTTGTGCGTTGAGTTATTTTGAGGGGACAGCAAATTTACACTGTTATACAGGATGTACACTCACTACTTTACATTGTAGCAAAGTGTCATTTCTTCAGTGGTGTCACATGAAAAGATATAATAAAAATTTTACAAAAATGTAAAGGGTGTACTCACTTTTGTGGGATACTGTACTTATACATGCAGACACACACACACTACATAGCTTACACTTATACATGCAGATACACACACACACACTACATAGCTTACATTTATACATGCAGACACACACACACTACATAGCATACACTTATACATGCAGATACACACACACAGTACATAGCATACACTTATGCATGCAGATTTACACACACACATATACATACAGATACGCACACACATATTACATAGCTTAGACTTATACATGCAGACACACACTACATACACTTGCATACATGCAGATTTACACACACACACTACATAGCTTACACATATACATGCAGATACACACACACTACATAGCATACACTTATACATGCAGATACACACACACTACATAGCATACACTTATACATGCAGATACACACACACTACATAGCATACACTTATACATGCAGATACACACACACAGTACATAGCATACACTTATGCATGCAGATTTACACACACACATATACATACAGATACGCACACACATATTACATAGCTTAGACTTATACATGCAGACACACACTACATACACTTGCATACATGCAGATTTACACACACACACTACATAGCTTACACGTATACATGCAGATACACACACACTACATAGCATACACTTATACATGCAGATACACACACACTACATAGCATACACTTATACATGCAGATACACACACACTACATAGCATACACTTATACATGCAGATACACACACACACTACATAGTATACACTTATACATGCAGATACACACACACAGTACATAGCATACACTTATACATGCAGATACACACACACTTATACATACAGATACACACTACATAGCTTACACTTATACATGCAGATACACACACACTTATACATGCAGATACACACACTACATAGCATACAATTATACATGCAGATACACACATACACACTACATAGTATACACTTATACATACAGATACACACACACTACATAGCATACACTTATACATGCAGATACACACACTACATAGCATACACTTATACATGCAGATACACACACTACATAGCATACACTTATACATGCAGATACACACACACTACATAGCATACACTTATACATGCAGATACACACACACTACATAGCATACACTTACACATGCAGATACACACACACTACATAGCATACACTTATACATGCAGATACACACACACTACATAGCATACACTTATACATGCAGACACACACACTACATAGCATACACTTATACATGCAGATACACACACACTTATACATGCAGACACACACACTACATAGCATACACTTATACATGCAGATACACACACACTTATACATGCAGACACACACACTACATAGCATACACTTATACATGCAGACACACACACACACACTACATAGCATAAACTTATACATACAGATACACACACACAGTTATGGATACAGATAGACACACACACTACATCATATATGGGTATCTGTAATTAATTGTATGGGGTCCTGGGGTTGGCAAGCTCATCGTATAAAACTGAAGGCATGCTAGTATTATCACCAGGGGTGAGATGTCATCACTACTAGAGGTTAGAGGTCACCATTCCTGAGGTCAGAGAGTATAAAGCCTTCATAACACCCCTTCTTCACCTGTTATATAATTAAACCAACACATTTGCATTAAAGGCATTCTGTAAACATATCACAGTATTCACATTTGTAATTTTTATACTAAATAAAATGCTTCAGCACTAAATACAACTTTTATTTAAGAGATAAACATTTTTTCAGCTTTTGTATTCACATATTGCTAAAGTGCATTTTCACCTTTGCCTGTTTTAATCTCTAGCTTAGATAAGGACTGGCCTCCAGCACATACTTCTGCTGACAAAGCTACAACCATACATCAAAGTCTGTACACAGAATCTCTTTATATGCAGCAAATAGTGTATCAGTGTGCAGTCTAGCTGTTTGCGTGCAGACAGTAATAGCTAGAGCTCAGTGACGTGTGGTGAGGTCAGAGGCTGGTGAGGCACTAGATATAATACGCCGGAGAAACACATATACAGCGGGCCGCAAGTTATATATATAATATTTCTACAGGTGCACAGCTGTATATAATATCCCTAGAGGTGCACAGCTGTATATAATATTCCTAGAGGGGCACAGCTATATACATAATATCCCTAGGAGGTGCACAGCTGTACATAATATCCCTAGAGGTGCACAGCTATATATAATATCCCTAAAGGTGCACAGCTATATACATAATATCCATAGAGGTGCACAGCTGTATATAATATCCCTAAAGGTGCACAGCTGTATATAATATCCCTAGAGGTGCACAGATATATATAATATCCCTAAAGGTGCACAGCTGTATATAATATTCCTAGAGGTGCACAGCTATATACATAATATCCCTAAAGGTGCACAGCTGTATATAACATTCCTAGAGGTGCACAGCTATATACATAATATCCCTATAGGTGCACAGCTGTATATAATATCCTTAGAGGTGCACAGCTGTATATAATATCCCTAAAGGTGCACAGCTATATACATAATATCCCTAGAGGTGCACAGCTATATATCTATAATATCCCTAGAGGTGCACAACTGTATATAATATCCCTAAAGGTGCACAGCTATATACATAATATCCCTAGAGGTGCACAGCTATATATCTATAATATCCCTAGAGGTGCACAACTGTATATAATATCCCTAGAGGTGCACAGCTATATACATAATATCCCTAGAGGTGCACAGCTATATACATAATATCCCTAGAGGTGCACAGCTGTATATAATATCCCTAGAGGTGCACAGCTATATACATAATATCCCTAGAGGTGCACAGCTATATATAATATCCCTAAAGGTGCACAGCTATATACATAATATCCCTAGAGGTGCACAGCTGTATATAATATCCCTAAAGGTGCACAGCTGTATATAATATCCCTAGAGGTGCACAGATATATATAATATCCCTAGAGGTGCACAGCTATATATCTATCATATCCCTAGAGGTGCACAACTGTATATAATATCCCTAAAGGTGCACAGCTATATACATAATATCCCTAGAGGTGCACAGCTATATATCTATAATATCCCTAGAGGTGCACAACTGTATATAATATCCCTAAAGGTGCACAGCTGTATATAATATCCCTAGAGGTGCACAGCTATATACATAATATCCCTAGAGGTGCACAGCTATATACATAATATCCCTAGAGGTGCACAGCTGTATATAATATCCCTAGAGGTGCACAGCTATATACATAATATCCCTAGAGGTGCACAGCTATATATAATATCCCTAAAGGTGCACAGCTATATACATAATATCCCTAGAGGTGCACAGCTGTATATAATATCCCTAAAGGTGCACAGCTGTATATAATATTCCTAGAGGTGCACAGCTATATACATAATATCCCTAGAGGTGCACAGCTGTATATAATATCCCTAAAGGTGCACAGCTATATACATAATATCCCTAGAGGTGCACAGCTGTATATAATATCCCTAAAGGTGCACAGCTATATACATAATATCCCTAGAGGTGCACAGCTGTATATAATATCCCTAAAGGTGCACAGCTGTATATAATATTCCTAGAGGTGCCCAGCTATATACATAATATCCCTAGAGGTGCACAGCTGTATGTAATATTTCTAAAGGTACACAGCTATATAAATAATATTCCTAGAGGTGCACAGCTGTATATAATATCCCTAGAGGTGCACAACTATATATAATATCCCTAGAGGTGCACAGCTGTATATAATATTCCTAGAGGTGCACAGCTATATACATAATATCCCTAGAAGTGCACAGCTGTATATAATATCCCTAAAGGTGCACAGCTGTATATAATATCCCTAGAGGTGTACATCTATATACATAATATCCCTAGAGGTGCACAGCTGTATATAATATCCCTAAAGGTGCACAGCTATATAAATAATATCCCTAGAGGTGCACAGCTGTATATAATATCCCTAAAGGTGCACAGCTGTATATAATATTCCTAGAGATGCACAGCTATATACATAATATCCCTAGAGGTGCACAGCTGTATATAATATCCCTAAAGGTGCACAGCTGTATATAATATCCCTAGAGGTGCACAGATATATATAATATCCCTAGAGGTGCACGCTATATATCTATAATATCCCTAGAGGTGCACAACTGTATATAATATCCCTAAAGGTGCACAGCTATATACATAATATCCCTAGAGGTGCACAGCTATATATCTATAATATCCCTAGAGGTGCACAACTGTATATAATATCCCTAAAGGTGCACAGCTGTATATAATATCCCTAGAGGTGCACAGCTATATACATAATATCCCTAGAGGTGCACAGCTATATACATAATATCCCTAGAGGTGCACAGCTGTATATAATATGCCTAGAGGTGCACAGCTGTATATAATATCCCTAGAGGTGCACAGCTATATACATAATATCCCTAGAGGTGCACAGCTATATATAATATCCCTAAAGGTGCACAGCTATATACATAATATCCCTAGAGGTGCACAGCTGTATATAATATCCCTAAAGGTGCACAGCTGTATATAATATTCCTAGAGGTGCACAGCTATATACATAATATCCCTAGAGGTGCACAGCTGTATATAATATCCCTAAAGGTGCACAGCTATATACATAATATCCCTAGAGGTGCACAGCTGTATATAATATCCCTAAAGGTGCACAGCTATATACATAATATCCCTAGAGGTGCACAGCTGTATATAATATCCCTAAAGGTGCACAGCTGTATATAATATTCCTAGAGGTGCACAGCTATATACATAATATCCCTAGAGGTGCACAGCTGTATGTAATATTTCTAAAGGTACACAGCTATATAAATAATATTCCTAGAGGTGCACAGCTGTATATAATATCCCTAGAGGTGCACAGCTATCTTCATAATAACTCTAGAGGTGCACAGCTGTATATAATATTCCTAGAGGTGCACAGCTATATACATAATATCCCTAGAAGTGCACAGCTGTATATAATATCCCTAAAGGTGCACAGCTGTATATAATATCCCTAGAGGTGTACATCTATATACATAATATCCCTAGAGGTGCACAGCTGTATATAATATCCCTAAAGGTGCACAGCTATATAAATAATATCCCTAGAGGTGCACAGCTGTATATAATATCCCTAAAGGTGCACAGCTGTATATAATATTCCTAGAGGTGCACAGCTATATACATAATATCCCTAGAGGTGCACAGCTGTGTATAATATCCCTAGAGGTGCACAGCTATATATCTATAATATCCCTATAGGTGCACAGCTGTATATAATATCCCTAGAGGTGCACAACTGTATATAATATCCCTAAAGGTGCACAGCTGTATATAATATTCCTAGAGGTGCACAGCTATATAGATAATATCCCTAGAGGTGCACAGCTGTATATAATATTCATTGAGGTGCACAGCTGTATATAATATCCCTAGAGGTGCACAGCTGTATATAATATTCCTAGAGGTGCACAGCTATATACATAATATCCCTAGAAGTGCACAGCTGTATATAATATCCCTAAAGTTGCACAGCTGTATATAATATTTCTAGAGGTGCACAGCTATATACATAATATCCCTAGAGGTGCACAGCTGTATATAATATCCCTAAAGGTGCACAGCTATATACATAATATCCCTATAGGTGCACAGCTGTATATAATATCCTTAGAGGTGCACAGCTGTATATAATATCCCTAAAGGTGCACAGCTATATACATAATATCCCTAGAGGTGCACAGCTATATATCTATAATATCCCTAGAGGTGCACAACTGTATATAATATCCCTAAAGGTGCACAGCTGTATATAATATCCATAGAGGTGCACAGCTATATACATAATATCCCTAGAGGTGCACAGCTGTATATAATATCCCTAAAGGTGCACAGCTGTATATAATATTCCTAGAGGTGCACAGCTATATACATAATATCCCTAGAGGTGCACAGCAGTGTATAATATCCCTAGAGGTGCACAGCTATATATCTATAATATCCCTATAGGTGCACAGCTGTATATAATATCCCTATAGGTGCACAGCTGTATATAATATCCTTCGAGGTGCACAGCTGTATATAATATCCCTAAAGGTGCACAGCTGTATATAATATTCCTAGAGGTGCACTGCTATATACATAATATCCCTAGAGTTGCACAGCTGTATATAATATCCCTAAAGGTGCACAGCTATATACATAATATCCCTAGAGGTGCACAACTGTATATAATATCCCTAGAGGTGCACAGCTATATATAATATCCCTAAAGGTGCACAGCTATATACATAATATTCCTAGAGGTGCACAGCTATATATAATATCCCTAAAGGTGTACAGCTGTATATAATATTCCTAGAGGTGCACAGCTATATACATAATATCCCTAGAGGTGCACAGCTATATATAATATCCCTAAAGGTGTACAGCTGTATATAATATCCCTAGAGGTGCACAGCTATATACATAATATCCCTAGAGGTGCACAGCTATATATAATATACCTAAAGGTGCACAGCTGTATTTAATATTCCTAAAGATGCACAGCTGTATATAATATTCCTAGAGGTGCACAGCTGTATGTAATATTTCTAAAGGTGCACAGCTATATATATAATATCGCTAAAGATGCACAGCTATATACATAATATCCCTAGAGGTGCACAGCTGTATATAATATCCCTAGAGGTGCACAGCTGTATGTAATATTTCTAAAGGTGCACAGCTATATACATAATATTCCTAGAGGTGCACAGCTGTATATAATATCCCTAGAGGTGCACAGCTGTATATAATATCCCTGGAGGTGCACAGCTATATACATAATATCCCTAGTGGTGCACAGCTGTATATAATATCCCTAGAGGTGCACAGCTATATACATAATATCCCTAGAGGTGCACAGCTGTATATAATATTCCTAGAGGTGCACAGCTATATACATAATAACCCTAGAGGTGCACAGCTGTATATAATATCCCTAGAGGTGCACAGCTGTATATAATATCCCTAAAGGTGCACAACAGTATATAATATTCCTAGAGGTGCACAGCTATATATATAATATCCCTAGAAGTGCACAGCTGTATATAATATCCCTAGAGGTGCACAGCTATATACATAATATCCCTAGAAGTGCACAGCTGTATATAATATCCCTAAAGGTGCACAGCTGTATATAATATTTCTAGAGGTGCACAGCTATATACATAATATCACTAGAGGTGCACAGCTGTATATAATATCCCTAGAGGTGCACAGCTATATACATAATATCCATAGAGGTGCACAGCTGTATATAATATCCCTAAAGGTGCACAGCTATATACATAATATCCCTAGAGGTGCACAGCTGTATATATTATCCCTACAGGTGCACAGCTGTATATATTATCCCTAGAGGTGCACAGCTGTATATAATATCCCTAAAGGTGCACAGCTATATACATAATATCCCTAGAGGTGCACAGCTGTATATAATACCCCTAAAGGTCCACAGCTGTATATAATATCCCTAAAGGTGCACAGCTGTATATAATATTCCTAGAGGTGCACAGCTATATATAATATCCCTAAAGGTGTACAGCTGTATATAATATTCCTAGAGGTGCACAGCTATATACATAATATCCCTAGAGGTGCACAGCTATATATAATATCCCTAAAGGTGTACAGCTGTATATAATATCCCTAGAGGTGCACAGCTATATACATAATATCCCTAGAGGTGCACAGCTATATATAATATACCTAAAGGTGCACAGCTGTATATAATATTCCTAAAGATGCACAGCTGTATATAATATTCCTAGAGGTGCACAGCTGTATGTAATATTTCTAAAGGTGCACAGCTATATATATAATATCGCTAAAGATGCACAGCTATATACATAATATCCCTAGAGGTGCACAGCTGTATATAATATCCCTAGAGGTGCACAGCTGTATGTAATATTTCTAAAGGTGCACAGCTATATACATAATATTCCTAGAGGTGCACAGCTGTATATAATATCCCTAGAGGTGCACAGCTGTATATAATATCCCTGGAGGTGCACAGCTATATACATAATATCCCTAGTGGTGCACAGCTGTATATAATATCCCTAGAGGTGCACAGCTATATACATAATATCCCTAGAGGTGCACAGCTGTATATAATATTCCTAGAGGTGCACAGCTATATACATAATAACCCTAGAGGTGCACAGCTGTATATAATATCCCTAGAGGTGCACAGCTGTATATAATATCCCTAAAGGTGCACAACAGTATATAATATTCCTAGAGGTGCACAGCTATATACATAATATCCCTAGAAGTGCACAGCTGTATATAATATCCCTAGAGGTGCACAGCTATATACATAATATCCCTAGAAGTGCACAGCTGTATATAATATCCCTAAAGGTGCACAGCTGTATATAATATTTCTAGAGGTGCACAGCTATATACATAATATCACTAGAGGTGCACAGCTGTATATAATATCCCTAGAGGTGCACAGCTATATACATAATATCCATAGAGGTGCACAGCTGTATATAATATCCCTAAAGGTGCACAGCTATATACATAATATCCCTAGAGGTGCACAGCTGTATATATTATCCCTACAGGTGCACAGCTATATACATAATATCCCTAGAGGTGCACAGCTGTATATAATATCCCTAAAGGTGCACAGCTATATACATAATATCCCTAGAGGTGCACAGCTGTATATAATACCCCTAAAGGTCCACAGCTGTATATAATATCCCTAAAGGTGCACAGCTGTATATAATATTCCTAGAGGTGCACAGCTATATACATAATATCCCTAGAGGTGCACAGCTGTATATAATATCCCTAGAGGTGCACAGCTATATATAATATCCCTATATAATGGTGGCTGATATTGATTTATATAATTTTTTTAAGTAATGAGCAATCTACTAATCCTAACCGCTATTATTAGAGACCATAATTTAAATGTTAGAATATCTTCTCACATGATCATGATGTGAGATATTCTAACATTTAAACGATGGTCTCTAATAATAGCTGTTAGCATTAGCAGATTGCTTAATAAAATTTATATAAGTAAATTGGCCACTATTATACAGTAAGTATATGGATATCAAAGGTTCATGCTGTGATGTGAGATCTAACATCACAGCATGAACCTTTGATATCCATAATAATGGTGGCTGATTTAATTATATAATTTTATTAAGCAATCTGCTATAATGCTGCCTATTTGCCAATGCCTATAGTAACAACAACAGCTATTATTAATAACAAGTGCCAGTGCTGCTTAAAAGGCAATAAGGTATACTTTGCTCAAATTTCTGGAAATGGGCACTGGTCAGCCCTCTCATAGTCCCTCTCAATGTTTCCAGTCAGCTCTGTCATAGTGACACTCACTCACACCCAGTGTTTCTCCTGTCAGTGAGCCCTCTCACAGCCAAACTCAGTGTGTCCCCTGCCAGTTAGCTCTGTCATAGTCACACTCAGTGTGTTATCTGTCAGTGGGTCCATCATCATGTCACACCCTCACTCAGTATTTTCCCTTGTAAGTGGGTCCCTGTCACACCCTCACTCCTACTCAATATGTCCCCTGTCAGTGGGTCCCTGTCACTCCCTCACTCATACTCAGTATATCCTTGTCAATCCCTGTCAAGCAATAAATAAATATTTTTTAATGAGTGAAGAAAATCAACATCTCTCATGCCTGTAACTACAAATGGAAGGTCAGGTGTAGCTCTCCTATGGGTTGTATCACACATGTTCCCAGGACAAGTTCTATAGCCAAAACAGAAAAAGTCAGAGTGCAACCTAGACTCAATGTAGTTATTTATTGCTAATAATAATTAAGACATTTAAAATAAATCTGCGTACTGGATTGAATATATAACACAGCACATAACCAGTTGGGAAGTCCCCCTGAATTTACCCTCTCCTTAAGTTTCAGCTACTCAGCTTGGACATCTGATTGGCATCTGTGTCTCTGTTTCACAGCATTACGCTGTGTGGGCAACTGGGCAAGCACTGTCACACTAAGGTGGTTTAGTTGCACTATCAGCCAACTGCTTTGCCTGCTCTACCGCTGCCAGGTAAATTATTTGACTTACACAGTTTGTTACACTTCCCCTAATTTAAGCATTTTGGCTCCTTCCTTCACCCGCATACCCTAACTTCTTTGCAATGCAATGACTGCTCTACTTACCTGAAGTCCACCGCTACTTTCACAGTGATGGGACTGACATGTGAGGACTCGGCAGTCAGCACTTGGCAGCAGCTCCCTCCTTCACAACTTGTTCCCGGCAATGCCAGTCAGACTCAGTCCGACCAATGTCACTACCTCCACTCCATGCCCGGCATGCCTCCCCAGCAGCGTTGACAGCTGATTGGCTGTCTGGATTAGCTCCATCATAGAGGCAGTTTGGAGAACCGCCTCTATTGGAGTGTGGTATGTGCCCGGTGAGATACCACTGGGTGGCGCTAGCTCATAGTGAGCTAGTAACACTATGAAGCATCCATATTGCGCAATCAATGGAGGGCAGCTGAACGGCTCACTGCCTCTTGATTGCGCAACATGGATGATTGATGGATAAGGATTCTGCCGTTGATTGAGATCTTATTATGGTGGCGCCGGCTGACTCGGAGGAGGGGGGTGGGGGGTACCTGGGGGGGCGTGGTCAAAAAAAGTAAACACAAAAAAACACTAAACTATTTTTTATTTTTATTAGTCATTAAAAACTTTTTATATGATTTGACAGCGGTGCCGACCCCTGCCTCCACGGCAAAAATTCAGTTCAGACGAGTCTTTCAGACTGAATATTCAGAAAATGTAGTTTTCCAAATATTCATGTGCCGTGCTATTCAGTATTTGTTTCATTTTAAACAAAGCAAATACTAAATATTCTCAGAACATTTACATTAGTTTTCATTCTGAGAATGAAGTGGGTTCCTTATTGTCTTCCTTACACCTCACTACCTGTCCACTTGACCCTATTCCTTCACATCTAATACCTTCTCTGTCTTCCACCCTCACTCCAGTTCTTACTCACATATTCAACCTATCCCTTTCTACCAGTTCATTCCCTGCCTCCTTCAAACATGCAAAGGTCACCCCCATCCTCAAAAAACCCTCCCTCAACCCCAATTCTCCTGCAAACTGCCGCCCCATATCACTGTTTCAGCTAGCTTCAAAAGTCCTTGAAAAACTAGTTTTTGATTGCCTAACCCACTTCCTGTCCTCCAATTGCTTGACCCCCTGCAATCTGGCTTTCGTCCCCAACATGCAACTGCGACTGCCCTCATCAAGGTTACTAACAATCTCCTTTATGCTAAAAACAATGGCTACTACTCTAAACTCCTCTTACTTTACCTCTCTGCTGCCTTTGACACAATTGACCATCCCCTCCTCCTATGGACTCTCAGCTCTCTTGAGCTATGTGACACTGCCCTCTCTTGGATTTACTCATATCTCTCTAACAGATCCTTCTCTGTCTCTTTTGCTGGTGACTCCTCTTCTTCATTGCCTATGTCTGTTGGAGTACCTCAAGGATCTGTTCTGGGTCCTCTATGCTTCTCTATTTACACTTATTCACTGGGTAAACTTATCAACAGCTATGGCTTCAACTATCACCCTATGCAGATGATACCCAGATCTATCAATCCACCCCTGCACACTCTCCATTTGTCAATTCTCACATCAGCGACTGCTTATCTGGCATTTCTTCCTGGATGGCCTCTCACCACCTAAAAATAAACATGTCCAAGACCAAGCTACTTCTAATCCCTCCCTCTAATTCTACTCCAGTTTCTAATTATTCTATCACTGTTGGCGGCATTACTATCTCCCCATCGCCCCAAGTCCGCTGCCTTAGAGTCACACTTGACTCAAATCTGTCCTTCATTCCCACATCCAATTGCTTTCTTCATCCTGCCGCAACCACCTATGCAATATCTCCAAAATCTGTCCCTTTCTAAGCGCTGAAACTACTAAACAGCTAATCCACTCCCTGGTAATTTCCCGATTTGACTACTGTAATAACCTACTAACTGGCCTACTAACTCTTAGTAGAGGCACTAGACAAGAATGCCCCCTGTCTCCTCTTCTTTTTAATATTTCAATAGAGCCATTTGTGATCTGGCTAAGACAGGAATTAAGAGGAATAAGAGTCTGTACTTTTGTTTTAAAGACACTAACCATTTCCTTGAAAAAGCCAGAAATCTGGAATTCCCCTCTAGCAGATATATCCTTTTTACTATGGATGTGAAAAGCCTGTATACATGCATAAAGCATGAGACAGGCATTTCAATTATCATGAAAAATCTATTAAGCAATAATGTGTGTACAGAAAAGTAAGGTATGTTCATTGAAGAGATACTTAGACTAATCCTTTTTTGGAATTATTTTCTGTTTGAAGATGATTGGTATGTTCAGCTAAGGGGTACAGCCATGGGATCCAATGTCGCCCCATCATATGCCAATCTCTTTATGAATGAGATTGAGGAGAGAATCATCTATGAGAATAACAAGTTTAAACAGTATGGCTCCGTATGGTGGAGATTTATAGATGATGTCTTTGGCATATGGTGGGGTGACATTGTGTCCCTGGAGGAATTTGTTGGAGAGGTTAATTCAGCAGTACAAGGTCTTGAGCTAACTATCACTTTTAGTGAAGAAAGTGGGACTTTTCTAGATACTAAGATCAAAAAAGCAGGTAATGTTCTAGAATTCGATCTATACACTAAGAGTACTGACAAAAACACCCTCCTTAGGTTTGATAGTTTTCATCCTAGAGCCTTGGTGGAATCCCTCCCAAAAAGTCAACTCCTCAGAGTAAAAAGAATAGTCAGCAGTGAACAAAACTGCATTCAACGTATAAATAAAATGGCTAATAAATTTATAGAAAGAGGCTATCCTAAAAAACTCATTGAGGAGAAAAAGAGGGATATATTGAAATATGATAGCAGGAACAATGTCTCTAAACAAAAAGAGAATAGGGTGGTCTTTATCTCCCAGTATAGTCACTTTAGCAAAGAGATATCAAAAAGTATAAGAAAACATTGGCACATACTGAGTGAATGTAATGACAAAATATCTATATTTAAGAATCCTCCCTTAATGGCACACAGGCGTGTAAGAGATCTAAGAGATCACTTAGTCAAGTCAGATGTGGGACCCAGTAAGGGCTACATTCAAACATATATTGGCAATAAAAACTTTGGCACATACCCATGCCTAAACTGCATGAGCTGAAGTTCTATAATAAAAGGGAAAGTTTTCTATCATCAACATAATGGCACTAGGTATGATATTAATGGTTTTTACACATGTGACACCACACACGTGGTATACTTAATAAAGTGTCCTTGTTCCCTAATTTACCTGGGAGAGACCACCCGCAAGGTGAAGGATAGAATGAGCCAGCATCGCTCTAATATACGATGTAAAAATAAAGAAGCCCCTGTGTCTAGCCACTTTATTGAGAAAGGCCATAATATCAGCCAAATGAGATGGCAGGTTATTGACCATATAAAAGTACAAAGAAATGGCCAAGATAGAGAAAAACTATTAAAACAAAAAGAATCCTGGTGGATTTATAAGCAAGACACCATGATCCCTAGGGGTCTAAACAAAGAATTAGATATGTCTGTCTATCTATAAAATTGCCTTATAATAGTAAAAGTATACAACCAATGAATTATATTCTTTGCTTTCCCAATTAATTTCTATTAATGAAATTTTCTCAAAAAATGTTTTTCTCTTGAAAGTTTTTTTTCAAAGAATTTTTTTTTCAAGAATACTTACCATAATGAATTTTTCTTAATGACTTTTTTTGTATGGAATTTTTTTAATAAGTATTCTTTACATTAATAGGAAGTATTTTAATAACTAATCTTTATTGCTAATAACCTATGTTTATTGCTAACATCTTATCATTGAATGTATATAATATAAAATGTAAGCTAAGGAACACACAAAAATGGAAAAATGTACTATCTTTTTACATAACGGTATATAAATATTTGTCTTACCATCAATTGATTTTAAATGTATGTATATATATAAATATAAATTGCTTTTCACTGTAATATAAATGTTCACCAGTAGGTGTCGCTATTCTTACACCTTTCTAGGATTGTGGGCCTTGTGGCGCCAAAATAACCGGTATAAAAGTTTTCTCAGTAGAGTGTTTGCCTAGGCATGATTAGGAGGCGCTAACCTCGAAACGTCGCTATCTTATGTGTCCTAATAAAGATTTGTTTCATCATTGGAGAGCTGTGGGCATCCTCTTTGTTTTTTTTTAAAGCCGCTATTATATGCAGACGACTTGTTAATTTTTATTGAAGACTCAAGTTCTATTTTCCCCCAGATTGTCCATCTTCTTTCTATATCCAGTTCCTTTTCAGGTTATAAAGTTAATTTGGATAAGAGCAAGCTGTTGTGGATTATCCAAGCAAGGAATAGCTGTCAAAATTACCCTTTTAAAGTCACTAAATCAATTAAGTATCTTGGCATCTTCATTCATAGAAACCCAAAACTCTGGTATAGATTTAACTTCCCGATAGTGTTCCAAATATTAATTTGTGATTTAAAAACTGGACATCCTTTCCCTTACCGCTCTCAGCCAGGGTTTATTTAATAAAAACAATACTTTTCCCCTTTGTCCTATATCTTCTACAAAACTTGCCATTATTTATACTCAATAGAGATATTGCTCTTATATATTCTGCCTGCTCAAAATTTCTTTGGCCCAAAAATAAGCCACGCCTAGCACTTTCCAAACTATCTAAAAAAAAAGAAACCGGGGGTCTAGCTTTCCCAGACATTAAGTCGTACAACATTGCAATATTGGCTAGGATAGCCTTAGATTGGATAACCAAAGCAAACTTTGTTTCAGCTTCAGGACTAGAGTGCTCGTTGATCTCTCTATTTTTGCCTACTGCAATCCTTGTTTGTCCCATAAAAAAGCTACTGACTAATATCTCAAATATGATCTTGGTTAAAAATGTGGTTATTGCGTGGCAAAGGCTTTGCTCATATCTGAATGTGGATTTAAAATTTTCAAATTTTTACCTATTATGGGTAATCCCGAATTCAAGCCGGGAATCTCGTACGCTCTGTGTAACTGCTGGTCCTCTAAGGGACTTAAATTTATAAGTCAAGTATTTTATGAAGATAATATATTACTCCCCTTTAATAAGCTGATACAAAAATGTGATATTGCAAAATCCAATTTATTTGCATACCTGCAGTTAAGGCACTTTATACATTCAAATGAGTGGAACATGAGTGGATTAAGCCAATAGTCTGAGATTAATCTGTTGATCCAAAAATATGGGTCCGGAAAGCATTCTGTCTCTCTACTATATGACATTATGCTGGCTAAACAGGGTCAAACTTATCTAGACAAATTAGTCTCTACTCAGTCACCCTATTTGTCTTTTTTAAATACGGATATTATCAAGCAGAGTTTTGCCAGGATAATCAAATTTGACCTCCCTATAGCCTGGAAAGAGTCTCATATAAAACTAATTAATAATGTTTATTTTCCCTCGGCTAAAATGTATAAAATGTTTCCCACTTTAAACTTTTTTTGCCCTAGATGCCATCTAGATAGAGCAAATACCTTTCATCTTTTCTGGTCATGTTGTGGCAAAAAGTAAGATACTGGTATAATTGGCTTTACTTTGATTAATTTGTATTTTCTCCGGAATTTATATTCTAAAAGATTTCAAGACCTGGTTCTATTAGGTCAGTTTCCAGTTCAATTGATTTGCCCAGGCAGGGACCAAGGATAATAATATATATCCAGGTTTGTTTTCTGACAAGAGGGATTTATAATCCAACCTAGTTTAGTACCTGACAACAGTTGAATTCTGTTGGGTGGAGGGGCGGTCGTGGTTTTTATTTAATTTTTTCTCTCTTTTCTTGTATTGTATTTTTGTGTATGTTTTTTTCTTTCTGTATGTGTGGTGAATATTAGAATAATTCTTTAAAACCTCCATAACACTGACATAATGGGTAAATATTTTTCTTGGTTTGGCTGCGTCCAGGATTTGTTATCATACTTTGGATTTTTCTTAAGATGGTAAATGGCTGTTGAAGATCTTCATTTTATTCTTTGTAAAGACGACAATATACTGTTTACTTTTTATTTTTACAAATACTGTTCATGACTAAGAGTGTGTATTCTTGGTTGTTTAATGTATTTTTTTTTTAGAATGCCTCTGTACCCGGCATCTGATTTGTTATGTGTTTTGTGAGTATAAATAAATATTAAAAAAACAACTACTAGATGGCCTCCCTCTCTCCCGCCTCTGCCCTCTTCAATTCATCCTAAATGCCTCTGCCAGGCTAATCCACCTCCCCTGACGCTCTGTTTCTGCTGCACCTCTCTGCGCGTCCCTTCACTGGCTCCCCATTCACAGCAGAATTAAATTCAAAATTCTCACCCTGACCTACAAAGCCCTCACCAATGCTGCCCAACCCTACCTGTCCTCACTCATCAACAAATATACTCCAGTCCGACCCCTAAGATCCAGCAACGACCTGCTCCTTGCATCCTCTACCATCACCTCATCTCATGCTAGACTACAGGACTTCTCTCGTGCAGCACCAACCCTCTGGAACGCACTTCCTCGAGCTGTCCCCTAACCACTCCTCCTTTAAACATTTCCTAAAGACCTTTCTGTTCAGGGAAGCTTATCACCCGACTTATTAACAAACTAACTTCACTTAACTAACAGTTGCCCTCATCTATCTCCTCACTAATATCACTCTCACCTTTGCAGTCCCCACCTCCTGTTTCCCATCCTCCTACCCCTCTAGATTGTAAGTTCCCACGGGAATAGGGCCCTCAATTCCCCCTGTATTTGTTTGTTATATTTTGTCTTATATTGTAATGTCTCACCGTTGTACTTTTATCTTCTTACCCATGGACAGCGCTGCGGAATCTGCTGGTGCTTTATAAATGAAGAATAATAATAATGTTCCTTTCCTACAGGTAAAAAAGTTCACATGTAGCATTATACTTACCTTTAGGGCGCTGGAGAGCTGCGCTAATCCTGACCCTTCATCACAGAGCCCCTGGAGAGCGCTAGGAGGCTTAGCATGAGGGATCACAAGGCCTGCACTAAAGGACCTTCACCTTTAGTGCAGGCCCTGAGATCCGCCGCGCTTAGCCTCCTATTAGCGCCCCAGGGTTCTGTGAAGAAGGGTCGGAATTAGCGCGGCTCTCCAGTGCGCTAGAGTTTTTTTCTCCTAAGATAATTTAAAGGAAACATGAAACTGACGAATTTCATCAGTATTTATTCGTTTTCTTTCAATTTCGTGGTGCATTTGTTCACAAATTCGTCTCATAAAAAGTAAACGAATATCCATGTTTCATAATGAATTTGCATTTGTAATTAAACAAATGCAGGTCTAGTAATAGCAACAGCCAGCTGATCTGCCAATCATCTTATTGCATGATTTAGCAAAGTACTGTTAACCCTTGCTACACTCTAATGCTTTCCTGCTCCAACTGCCAGCGAGACATAGTGTATAAAGCTTATAGCTTGGTCATATGAGATTACACTCTTCCTATTCCTGGCATCCTCAATATGGCTTCAAGGAACAGAAAACACTGTGAGATTGTGATAAACAATATTTAATTATGTGTAGAAAAGCAACACTATTTGTTCCTAATTGGTCTCTGTAGCAGTGAAAAGATAATGCAAAATAATGATGTTTTTGTTGTCAAAATGACAGTGGCAAGCAGTTTATTCCTAGTAAAATGGCTCCTCCAAGTAAGGTAAGCGTTAAAGGGACATGAAACACAATTTCTTTCATTATTCAGACAGGGCATATCATTTCAAAATGTGTCCAATGTATTTCTGTTGTCAAATTTACTTTTGTTCTCATTGTATTCTTTGCTGAAGAGCATATCTAGGTAGGAAGCATGGACGTCTGCAGCTCTATATGGTAACACACACTGCTGCCTTCTAGGGTTTTTAACCCCTTTAGTGTGAATTACAACATGTGGTCATTATCTGCACATTGTATTTAGGGGGGAACGTTCAGAGCTCATTGGGGGAATCTGGGGATGCAGGACACATCACCTTGTGTGTACATGATGACGTCATCAAGTCCCAGAAACCTGGAATTGGTGTGGCATTCAAACCCCTCAATCTTAGTCCCTTAACCCCTTAATGACCGAGGACGTGCAGAGTACGTCCTCAAAAAAAATACAGTTAACGCCTGAGGACGTACCCTGCACGTCCTCGGTCTGGAAAGCAGCTGAAAGCGATCCTGCTCGCTTCCAGCTGCTTTCCGGTTATTGCAGTGATGCCTCGAGAAGGCTGGGACGGGCACGTACACGGGGAGGGAGCGGGTGGGAGCCGCTACATTACAGAAAAAGTTGTGTTAAAAGTGGGGAAAAAGGGGGGAATAGATTTTATAAAAAATAATCAGTCTGTGGGGGGAAGCTACACTACAGAAAAAAAAACGTAAAATAAATAAAATAAAACCCATTTTTTTGGCAAACTGGGTACTGGCAGACAGCTGCCAGTACCCAAAATGGCCCCCCAATAATAATAATCTGTGGGGGAGGGTTATAGAGCTGTTTTGGGGGGGATCAGGGAGTTTGGGGGCTAAGGGGGATCCTACACAGCAGAATATGTAAATATGCTAAAAAAATAAATAAATTCAAAGATACCTTTTATTTTAGTACTGGCAGACTTTCTGCCAGTACTTAAGATGGCGGGAACAATTATGTGGTGGGGGAGGGAAGGGAGCTGTTTGGGAGGGATCAGAGGGTCTGATGTGTCAGGTGGGAGGCTGAGCTCTACACTAAAGCTAAAATTAACCCTACAAGCTCCCTACAAACTACCTAATTAACCCCTTCACTGCTAGCCATAATACATGTGTGATGCGCAGCGGCATTTAGCGGCCTTCTAATTACCAAAAAGCAATGCCAAAGCCATATATGTCTGCTATTTCTGAACAAAGGGGATCCAAGAGAAGCATTTACAACCATTTGTGCCATAATTGCACAAGCTGTTTGTAAATAATTTCAGTGAAAAACTTAAAGTTTGTGAAAAAGGGAACAATTTTTTTTATTTGATCACTTTTGGCAGTGAAATGGTAGCATGAAATATACCAAGATGGGCCTAGATCAATACTTTAGGTTGTCTACTACACTACACTAAAGCTAAAATTAACCCTAGAAGCTCCCTACAAGCTCCCTAATTAACCCCTTCACTGCTGGGCATAATACACGTGTGGTGCGCAGCGACATTTAGCGGCCTTCTAATTACCAAAAAGCAACGCCAAAGCCATATATGTCTGCTATTTCTGAAGAAAGGGGATCCCAGAGAAGTGTTTACAACCATTTGTGACATAATTGCACAAGCTGTTTGTAAATAATTTCGGTGAGAAACCTAAAATTGTGAAAAATTTAACTTTTTTTAAATTTGATCGCATTTGGCGGTGAGATGGTGGCATGAAATATACCAAAATGGGCCTAGATCAATACTCTGGGTTGTCTACTACACTAAAGCTAAAATTAACCCTAGAAGCTCCCTACATGCTCCCTAATTAACCCCTTCAATGCTGAGCATAATACACGTGTGGTGCGCAGCGGCATTTAGCAGCCTTCTAATTACCAAAAAGCAACGCCAAAGCCATATAAGTCTGCTATTTCTGAAGAAAGGGGATCCCAGAGAAGCATTTACAACCATTTGTGCCATAATTGCCTAAGCTGTTTGTAAATAATTTCAGTGAGAAACCTAAAATTGTGAAAAATGTAACGTTTTTTTTTAATTTGATCGCATTTGGCAGTGAAATGGTGGCATGAAATATACCAAAATGGGCATAGATCAATACTTTGGGTTGTCTACTACACTACACTTAAGCTAAAATTAACTCTATAAGCTCCCTACATGCTCCCTAATTAACCCCTTCACTGCTGGGCATAATACACGTGTGGTGCACAGTGGCATTTAGCAGACTTCTAATTCCAAAAAAGCAACGCCAAAGCCATATATGTCTGCTATTTATGAACAAAGGGGATCCCAGAGAAGCATTTACAACCATTTATGCTATAATTGCATAAGTTGTTCGTAAATCATTTCAGTGAGAAACCTAAAGTTTGTGAAAAAAATTGTGAAAAAGTGAACAATTTTTTTTTATTTGATCGCATGTGGCGGTGAAATGGTGGCATGAAATATACCAAAATGGTCCTAGATCAATACTTTGGGATGTCTTCTAAAAAAATATATATACATGTCAAGGGATATTCAGGGATTCCTGACGATATCAATTTCTCAATGTAACTAGCGCTAATTTTGAAAAAAAAAGTGGAAATAGCAAAGTGCTACTTGTATTTATTGCCCTATAACTTGCAAAAAAAGCAAAGAACAAGTAAACATTGGGTATTTCTAAACTCAGGACAAAATTTAGAAACTATTTAGCATGGGTGTTTTTTGGTGGTTGTAGATGTGTAATAGATTTTGGGGGTCAAAGTTAGAAAAAGTGTGTGCTTTTTTCCATGTTTTCATCATATTTTGTATTTTTTTATAGCAAATTATAAGATATGATGAAAATAATGGTATCTTTTGAAAGTCCATTTAATGGTGAGAAAATCAATATATAATATGTGTGGGTACAGTAAATGAGTAAGAGGAAAATTACAGCTAAACACAAACACTGCAGAAATGTAAAAATAGCCTTGGTCCCAAACGGACAGAAAATGGAAAAGTTCTGTGGTCATTAAAGGGTCAAGAAACACACATTTTTTTCATTATTCAGAAAGAGCATGTAATTTTAAACAACGTTCCACTTTACTTATATTATTTAATTTGCTTCTTTCTCTTGTTATCCTTTGCTGAAAGGTTTATCTAGGTAAGCTCAAGAGCAGCAACAAACCTAGGTTCTAGCTGCTGATTGGTGGCTGCATATATATATATATATATATATATATGTACCTATTGCCATTGGATCACCCATGTATTCAGTTATAAACCAGTAGTGCATTGCTGCTCCTTTAACAAATGATACCAAGAGATGAAGCAAATTTGATAATATAAGTAAACTGCAAAAAAAAAATTGTATGTTCTACCTAAATCATGAAAGAAAATGTTTGGGTTTCATGTCCCTTTAAATCCTAGAACCCTGGGCCTAGACCAACCATTTAAAAGGGAAAATCGCTTTCTCAAACAGCGTGTCTTGTGGGTATTCAGTTTAAGCACAATAAAAAAACACTTGTAAACATGCTTTACACTTATACACACTTATAAACATGCTTTACACTTATACACACTTATAAACATGCTTTACACTTTTACACACTTATAAACATGCTTTACACTTATACAAACTTATTAACATGCTTTACACTTATACACACTTATAAACATGCTTTACACTTATACACACTTATAAACATGCTTTACACTTATACACACTTATAAACATGCTTTACACTTATACACACTTATAAACATGCTTTACACTTATACACACTTATAAACATGCTTTACACTTATACACACTTATAAACATGCTTTACACTTATACACACTTATAAACATGCTTTACACTTTTACACACTTATAAACATGCTTTACACTTATACAAACTTATTAACATGCTTTACACTTATACAAACTTATAAACATGCTTTACACTTATATGCTTTACACTTTACACACTTATAAACATGCTTTACACTTATACACACTTATAAACATGGCTTTACACTTATACACACTAATAAACATGCTTTACACTTATACACACTTATAACATGCTTTACACTTATACACACTTATAAACATGCTTTACACTTTTACACACTTATAAACATGCTTTACACTTTTACACACTTATAAACATGCTTTACACTTATACAAACTTATAAACATGCTTTACACTTATACAAACTTATTAACATGCTTTACACTTATACAAACTTATTAACATGCTTTACACTTATACACACTTATAAACATGCTTTACACTTATACACACTTATAAACATGCTTTACACTTTTACACACTTATAAACATGCTTTACACTTATACAAACTTATTAACATGCTTTACACTTATACAAACTTATAAACATGCTTTACACTTATACAAACTTATAAACATGCTTTACACTTATACACACTTATAAACATGCTTTACACTTTTACACACTTATAAACATGCTTTACACTTATACACACTTATAAACATGCTTTACACTTATACACACTTATAAACATGCTTTACACTTATACACACTTATAAACATGCTTTACACTTTTACACACTTATAAACATGCTTTACACTTATACACACTTATAAACATGCTTTACACTTATACACACTTATAAACATGCTTTACACTTATACACACTTATAAACATGCTTTACACTTATACACACTTATAAACATGCTTTACACTTATACACACTTATAAACATGCTTTACACTTATACACACTTATAAACATGCTTTACACTTTTACACACTTATAAACATGCTTTACACTTATACACACTTATAAACATGCTTTACACTTATACACACTTATAAACATGCTTTACACTTATACACACTTATAAACATGCTTTACACTTATACACACTTATAAACATGCTTTACACTTATACACACTTATAAACATGCTTTACACTTTTACACACTTATAAACATGCTTTACACTTATACACACTTATAAACATGCTTTACACTTATACACACTTATAAACATGCTTTACACTTATACACACTTATTAACATGCTTTACACTTTTACACACTTATAAACATGCTTTACACTTATACACACTTATAAACATGCAACTATACCAAAAGGCCCTTATTTATATGAGGATAACCCCTTTTTTACTATAGAGTTTAGGGGATAAAAACACACACAGACTATTGTTTATAACCTATTTATTACACAGTTTATTAGAACATGCAGTTTTTCGCTCTTGTTGCAGGTTTCTCACATGATTTTGAAATTATTTTAACTTTTATTTCTTTTTTTAATTTCATTTGTGCAGGGTCCATTACTTCCTGTCACAACCTCAAAAGGGAGCACTACAGGAACGCAGCAGTTTTTCCAATAAAGTATTTCTAGGAGACCTCTATCAGTTTATCGCTCATGTTGAGTAGAGGTATTCTGCTGCAAAAAAATCATGTGACAATAGAATATAAGTTATGTAATGGTGCTTCTGATCTAGCTGTAGGTGGTGGCTATACTGAGAATTTCTAAGAGGAAGAAAACATTTGTTTGCTGTTTTTTGTTTACTTTGATTTAACATATTTTTTCTACTTAAGGATCACTGTTTAAATCCCTGGAGTGTAGAGATTATCAGTCTGGGAGAGAGTAAACTCTTTCCTTTTACATGTGAGGTCCCTGGCAGTATTTATATTATTAGAGACATGAAATGCATAAAGCATATGACCAGGGCATGTATAACTCCTATTATCAATTTTCCTTCGCTCTCTTGGTATCTTTATTTGAATGTATGCTTAGGAGCTGGACCTTTTTTGGTTCAGCACCTGGGTAGTGCTTGCTGATTGGTGGCTACATTAAGACACCAATCAGAAAGTGCTACCCAGGTGCTGAACCACAAATGGGCCGACTCCTAAGCTTAGCAAGAGAATGAAGAAAATTTGATAATAGGAGTATAATAGAAAGTTGCTTAAAATTGCATGCTCTATCTGAATCATGAAAGTTTAATTTTGACTAAACTGTCCCTTTAAGTTCTGCTGCAGGTTATTGCTAGAGATTTGCATTCAGCATTCGGACAAATATTGCTAATTACTCAATTGTTTGATACACGAACAGATGAATACGTTATTGTATGAAACGGACGCAATACTAATGATTGTTTGATACACGAACAGATGAATACATTATTGTATGAAACGGACGCAATACTAATGATTGCTTGATACACAAACAGATGAATACATTATTGTATGAAACGGACGCAATACTAATGATTGTTTGATACACGAACAGATGAATACATTATTGTATGGAACAGACGCAATACTAATGATTGTTTGATACACGAACAGATGAATACATTATTGGATGAAACGGACACAATACTAATGATTGTTTGATACACGAACAGATGAATACATTATTGGATGAAACGGACGCAATACTAATGATTGTTTGATACACGAACAGATGAATACATTATTGGATAAAACGGACACAATACTAATGATTGTTTGATACACGAACAGATGAATAGATTATTGGATGAAACGGACGCAATACTAATGATTGTTTGATACACGAACAGATGAATACATTATTGGATGAAACAGACGCAATACTAATGATTGTTTGATACACGAACAGATGAATACATTATTGGATGAAACGGACACAATACTAATGATTGTTTGATACACGAACAGATGAATACATTATTGTATGAAACGGACGCAATACTAATGATTGTTTGATACACGAACAGATGAATACATTATTGTATGAAACGGACGCAATACTAATGATTGTTTGATACACGAACAGATGAATACATTATTGGATGAAACGGACGCAATACTAATGATTGTTTGATACACGAACAGATGAATACATTATTGGATGGAACAGACACAATACTAATGATTGTTTGATACACGAACAGATGAATACATTATTGGATGAAACGGACGCAATACTAATGATTGTTTGATACACGAACAGATGAATACATTATTGGATGAAACGGACACAATACTAATGATTGTTTGATACACGAACAGATGAATATATTATTGTATGAAACAGACACAAAACTAATGATTGTTTGATACACGAACAGATGAATATATTATTGGATGAAACAGACACAATACTAATGATTGTTTGATACACGAACAGATGAATACATTATTGGATGAAACGGACGCAATACTAATGATTGTTTGATACACAAACAGATGAATACATTATTGGATAAAACGGACACAATACTAATGATTGTTTGATACACAAACAGATGAATACATTATTGGATAAAACGGACACAATACTAATGATTGTTTGATACACGAACAGATGAATACATTATTGGATAAAACGGACGCAATACTAATGATTGTTTGATACACGAACAGATGAATACATTATTGGATAAAACGGACGCAATACTAATGATTGTTTGATACACGAACAGATGAATACATTATTGGATAAAACGGACGCAATACTAATGATTGTTTGATACACGAACAGATGAACACATTATTGTATGAAACGGACGCAATACTAATGATTGTTTGATACACGAACAGATGAATACATTATTGGATAAAACGGACACAATACTAATGATTGTTTGATACACGAACAGATGAATACATTATTGGATAAAACGGACGCAATACTAATGATTGTTTGATACACGAACAGATGAATACATTATTGGATAAAACGGACGCAATACTAATGATTGTTTGATACACGAACAGATGAACACATTATTGTATGAAACGGACGCAATACTAATGATTGTTTGATACACGAACAGATGAATACATTATTGGATAAAACGGACACAATACTAATGATTGTTTGATACACGAACAGATGAATACATTATTGGATAAAACGGACGCAATACTAATGATTGTTTGATACACGAACAAATGAATACATTATTGGATGAAACAGACGCAATACTAATGATTGATTGATACACGAACAGATGAATACATTATTGGATAAAACGGACGCAATACTAATGATTGTTTGATACACGAACAGATGAATACATTATTGGATGAAACGGACGCATTACTAATGATTGTTTGATACACGAACAGATGAATACATTATTGGATGAAACGGACACAATACTAATGATTGTTTGATACACGAACAGATGAATACATTATTGGATGAAACAGACGCATTACTAATGATTGTTTGATACACGAACAGATGAATACATTATTGGATAAAACGGACGCAATACTAATGATTGTTTGATACACGAACAGATGAATACATTATTGGATGAAACGGACACAATACTAATGATTGTTTGACACACGAACAGATGAATACATTATTGGATAAAACGGACGCAATACTAATGATTGTTTGATACACGAACAGATGAATACATTATTGGATAAAACGGACATAATACTAATGATTGTTTGATACACGAACAGATGAATACATTATTGGATAAAACGGACACAATACTAATGATTGTTTGATACACGAACAGATGAATACATTATTGGATGAAACGGACGCAATACTAATGATTGTTTGATACACGAACAGATGAATACATTATTGGATAAAACGGACGCAATACTAATGATTGTTTGATACACGAACAGATGAATACATTATTGGATGAAACAGACGCAATACTAATGATTGTTTGATACACGAACAGATGAACACATTATTGGATGAAACGGACGCAATACTAATGATTGTTTGATACACGAACAGATGAATACATTATTGGATGGAACAGACACAATACTAATGATTGTTTGATACACGAACAGATGAATACATTATCGGATGAAACGGACGCAATACTAATGATTGTTTGATACACGAACAGATGAATAGATTATTGGATAAAAGGGTCACAATAACTAATGATTGTTTGATTACACGAACAGCGATGAATAGATTATTGGATGACGGACGCAATTACTATGATTGTTTGATTACCACGAACAGAATGAATACATTATTGGATGAAACAGAGCAATACTAATGATTGTTTGATACACGAAAGATGAATACATATTATTGGATGAAAAGGACACAATACTAATGATTGTTTGATAACACGAACAATGATAATTTTGTATGAAACGGACGCAAATACTAATGTTGTTTGATACACGAACGATGAATACGATTATTGTATGAAACGGACGCAATACTAATGATTGTTGATACAACGAACAGATGAATAGATATTAGGATGAAAAACGGACGCAATTACTAATGATATGTAGATACACGAACAGATGAAATACATTATTGGATGAAACGGACCAATACTAATGATTGTTTGATACACGAACAGATGAATACATTATTGGATGAAACGGACGCAATACTAATGATTGTTTGATACACGAACAGATGAATACATTATTGGATAAAACGGACGCAATACTAATGATTGTTTGATACGACGAACAGATGAATACATTATTGGATGAAACGGACGCAATACTAATGATTGTTTGATACACGAACAGATGAATACATTATTGGATGAAACGGACGCAATACTAATGATTGTTTGATACACGAACAGATGAATACATTATTGGATGAACGAGACGCAATACTAATGATTGTTTGATACACGAACAGATGAATACATTATTGGATGAAACGGACGCAATACTAATGATTGTTTGATACACGAACAGATGAATACATTATTGGATGAAACGGACACAATACTAATGATTGTTTGATACACGAACAGATGAATACATTATTGGATGAAACGGACACAATACTAATGATTGTTTGATACACGAACAGATGAATACATTATTGTATGAAACGGACGCAATACTAATGATTGTTTGATACACGAACAGATGAATACATTATTGGATGAAACAGGACACAATACTAATGATTGTTTGATACACGAACAGATGAATACATTATTGGAATGAAACAGGACACAATACTAATGATTGTTTGATACACGAACAGATGAATACATTATTGGATGAAACGGACGCAATACTAATGATTGTTTGATACACGAACAGATGAATACATTATTGTATGAAACGGACGCAATACTAATGATTGTTTGATACACGAACAGATGAATACATTATTGGATAAAACGGACACAATACTAATGATTGTTTGATACACGAACAGATGAATACATTATTGGATAAAACGGACGCAATACTAATGATTGTTTGATACACGAACAGATGAATACATTATTGGATAAAACGGACGCAATACTAATGATTGTTTGATACACGAACAGATGAATACATTATTGGATAAAACGGACGCAATACTAATGATTGTTTGATACACGAACAGATGAACACATTATTGTATGAAACGGACGCAATACTAATGATTGTTTGATACACGAACAGATGAATACATTATTGGATAAAACGGACACAATACTAATGATTGTTTGATACACGAACAGATGAATACATTATTGGATAAAACGGACGCAATACTAATGATTGTTTGATACACGAACAGATGAATACATTATTGGATGAAACGGACGCAATACTAATGATTGTTTGATACACGAACAGATGAACACATTATTGTATGAAACGGACGCAATACTAATGATTGTTTGATACACGAACAGATGAATACATTATTGGATAAAACGGACACAATACTAATGATTGTTTGATACACGAACAGATGAATACATTATTGGATAAAACGGACGCAATACTAATGATTGTTTGATACACGAACAAATGAATACATTATTGGATGAAACAGACGCAATACTAATGATTGTTTGATACACGAACAGATGAATACATTATTGGATAAAACGGACGCAATACTAATGATTGTTTGATACACGAACAGATGAATACATTATTGGATGAAACGGACGCATTACTAATGATTGTTTGATACACGAACAGATGAATACATTATTGGATGAAACGGACACAATACTAATGATTGTTTGATACACGAACAGATGAATACATTATTGGATGAAACAGACGCATTACTAATGATTGTTTGATACACGAACAGATGAATACATTATTGGATAAAACGGACGCAATACTAATGATTGTTTGATACACGAACAGATGAATACATTATTGGATGAAACGGACACAATACTAATGATTGTTTGATACACGAACAGATGAATACATTATTGGATAAAACGGACGCAATACTAATGATTGTTTGATACACGAACAGATGAATACATTATTGGATAAAACGGACATAATACTAATGATTGTTTGATACACGAACAGATGAATACATTATTGGATAAAACGGACACAATACTAATGATTGTTTGATACACGAACAGATGAATACATTATTGGATGAAACGGACGCAATACTAATGATTGTTTGATACACGAACAGATGAATACATTATTGGATAAAACGGACGCAATACTAATGATTGTTTGATACACGAACAGATGAATACATTATTGGATGAAACAGACGCAATACTAATGATTGTTTGATACACGAACAGATGAACACATTATTGGATGAAACGGACGCAATACTAATGATTGTTTGATACACGAACAGATGAATACATTATTGGATGGAACAGACACAATACTAATGATTGTTTGATACACGAACAGATGAATACATTATCGGATGAAACGGACGCAATACTAATGATTGTTTGATACACGAACAGATGAATAGATTATTGGATGAAACGGACACAATACTAATGATTGTTTGATACACGAACAGATGAATACATTATTGGATGAAACGGACGCAATACTAATGATTGTTTGATACACGAACAGATGAATAGATTATTGGATGAAACGGACGCAATACTAATGATTGTTTGATACACAAACAGATGAATACATTATTGGATGAAACAGACGCATTACTAATGATTGTTTGATACACGAACAGATGAATAAATTATTGTATGAAACGGACGCAATACTAATGATTGTTTGATACACGAACAGATGAATACATTATTGTATGAAATGGACGCAATACTAATGATTGTTTGATACACGAACAGATGAATACATTATTGGATGAAACGGACACAATACTAATGATTGTTTGATACACGAACAGATGAATACATTATTGGATAAAACGGACACAATACTAATGATTGTTTATTTATTTTTTTATTTATTTTTTTTTTTTTTTATTTATTTTTAAATATTTTTATTGAGGTTATCAAATAATATAATCATGTACATACAATGCGAGAAATTACATATTGCAAACTGTTACAGTGCAATAATTTCTTAACAATAAAAGCAAAAAACATTAGAACAATAAAAGTGTTACTGTATGTATTAGAGTGAAATCCTCATTTTTTCAAGAGTTAACATTATATCCTCCAATTACCCAGGGGGACCACTCATGTGCCCTAGAAAGTAGTTAACACTATAGAGGAGGAATTCTTTCCTAAGCAGCAGTAGTATAAGTAATTATCAAATATTGTACACAAGAATGCAGCTGGCTAATTTCCTGTAGAACAGTAGAGGTCACAATAATCATAACAAGGAGCAGGCAAAATGGTAACATCTTATTAGAAAGTATAATATAATATGGTGTGTACGCCGCTCCTGCCAAAGTAAGTCCCTCAGGGACGCCCATACGCCATAAGTGTCCCTAAAGGGAGTATTATAAACAATATTATTTGTAGTTAATATGGTTAAGGAATTTTGCCAAGTTATGTGAAAAAGAGAAAATAAAGTCTGCGTTCATTATGCACTGCAAGGGTTGCTGTAGGAGAGTGATGAAGGTGCGGCATAGACTAGATGAGCCGCATAGTTAACCCTCCTAACCTAGGAGGTATATTATGATATGTGGGGGGGAGGAGGGGGGTATAGATTGGTCGTGGTGAATTGTAAGGATAAGAAAGAGCATGGACCTATCTTGCCGCTAAGGTTATATAGAACCTACTTGAGAGTGAACTAATCTGTGTAACATGTGTTTGTTTGGGGGGGAAGAAAATTGTTGTGTTATGTCTGTGTGCAGATTAATAATATTGTAACAGGTAGAGTCTCGAAGGGTACTATAGGGCTGGAGTTTCCTAAAAACAGGGTGGTGTTACCTCAGTGTGAAAAAAAAGCTCCAGTGCTTATTTTCTATTTTGGAACAAGAGGTACTGGTGGATTAGGAATGCCATATCTGTGTGCAGGCTAATAAAGTCTAAATATGTGTAATTTCGAGATGCAATATGGGGCTTAAGCTCCCTCAAAACGGGGTAGTGTAGTCTCTATGAGGGTTTATTGGACCTGCCAGTAGGGTACGGGCCCTATACCCCACAGCAGGAGCCCATGCTAAACAATAAGAGAGTAAAATTTTGAGGGGCAGCACTCAGAACATATAGGCAAACAACAGGTCTCTAAGCAAGCTATAACTCCTATATTTGTGCTTATAGCGATAAGTTAATAGTTAATAAGTGTGCATACATAAATAGAATATAGGAGAGCATAATATTAATCTGTACGCTCTGTGATATAGGAAACTTAACAGCTAAGGCAGGAATTCTGCCTGAAATTAGTACTCCAAAGCCCCTACATAAAACCTTGACAATGCATTCAGACAGAGGGTAGCATTAACATAGCAAAGCTGTGTGTAGATTAGGTTAACTAAAGCTAACAAAATAGGTGGTGTAAAAGTATGTTCAGCATGAGGGGCAAAGCAATCACAAAAGCTAGCAGCTAAACACCTTGCCAATGTCATGTTTGGGAGAAGATTAACCATTTGGGAATAGTGTGGAGGATTAAGGTCCTATGTGTCTAAAACGGCAGGTTCTTATTTCTATATCATAGTCATAACAAAATCTCTTAGGTGAAATAATACCCTAGTAAATGTTGTGCCTATCCCATCTCATAGTAATTTTCCAGAAACTTGCGGCTATAATATATGAACCCTGCGTTAGGTTTAACTATAACAAAGCATGCTAAGCAGTTGATTAAGCACGTTATTAATATGAATAATTGCTCTTGCCAAAATAATTAAAGGAAAAGCATAGGCTATACTCTATTCATAAATAATATGCGTACATAGAACTAGAGGAGGAAGCATATGCAGCCTAGAGGCTAGATCAGATAGTAGATATACATAACAGCTGGTTAATAATGGTATAACAGGTCAATAACTATCAGATAGTATAAATAGGTGTAAAATTCTAACTTTAAGATCCCAGTAGGTATTAGGTCTTGGAAAAGACGGCATAAATAAATACACACTAGAAAACAGCAATAGGAATATAATAACAAGCTGACTTTTCATTAACACATATATAGCCTTTGCATGTGCTTGGAACTGTTTATTCATAATAATTGAGAGGAAAACATGTTCATTAGTAGCCACCACAGGGAACATCAGGTTGAAGTAACAATGTCCGGTGTGCTGCAAAACTTCTCAGGGCGCTGAGCCCACTAGCAGAGTTTATCCTACTTCATAATAGGACAAGCTCACAACAAAGCCAATTGGGATATGAAAGTTAGGATTTGAGTAGCTACCGGTACTCATGTGGAGCTGGGTTTGTGCCTGCAGGTTACATCTCGTGGCCCCCTGAGAGTGACAAGCCATGATAGTCATATCTCCCGGCGTGGCGGGTCTGGCGAGAGCCTTAGGAATGAGCTCAATTGTGGCAATGTAAGTCCGGTCCTTAAATTGTGGACGATGTTGGCAAAGGCCGCCTGACAGGACGTACAGTTCTGGGCATGTCAGGTAAGAGTCGGGCCGCGCTGCTGCTTTACTGGCTCTACCTTCCCACGGCTGATCACAGGAATTGCTGCGAGTCACAACATAGGATGTTAGGCACTTCTCTGGGGCATTGTAGGCTGCAGCAACGGGTGGTAAGCTAGCTCCCGTCTCACTCACGCAGGTCATTACCTTCAAGCGCTTTTCTACCAGAGCGCTCAGAACTAAGTGCCAAGTTAGTGGCGGATTCTGTGAGCTTACAATTCTCATGCCCTCTGGGGCTGTTTTAGGCATGCGTGTATGGACGGCGTGTGCTGTGGACTCCGGTGCTGACTGCTGAGTCTTCCTGGCTCCTTGGTGTTCAAGCAAAACTCTGCACCCATCCAAAAAGGTATGCATCTGCTCTAGAATGCGATCAGCAGCCTCCATTATTAGAAGGAAGGTAAGCTCCTAGTTTAAGGCTTAGAAGTAATCGTCTTTGGACAAACTGGCTCTCTGCTTGAAGTGCCGCTTAGGCCGCAAGATGGCCACCCCCGGCTCTTTACTCGATGCTAGACGCGCCAGTCTTGAGGGGCTCCGTGTATGCAGAATCTCTCTCCTTATGATCAGTTGCAAAAGACGGCCGTGCTCTCTAAACTGCAGTATTAGTTGAATAGAGGAATAAATGAAACTCAGACGGTCATCAAAATTGTTTTTTGTATATATTATGGTCAGAGCTGTTGGGATGTGCGACCGTCTGGATCCAAAGTTGGCTCCGCCCCCAATACTAATGATTGTTTGATACACGAACAGATGAATACATTATTGGATAAAACGGACGCAATACTAATGATTGTTTGATACACGAACAGATGAATACATTATTGGATAAAACGGACGCAATACTAATGATTGTTTGATACACGAACAGATGAATACATTATTGGATAAAACGGACGCAATACTAATGATTGATACACGAACAGATGAATACATTATTGGATGAAACGGACGCAATACTAATGATTGATACACGAACAGATGAATACATTATTGGATGGAACAGACACAATACTAATGATTGTTTGATACACGAACAGATGAATACATTATTGGATGAAACGGACGCAATACTAATGATTGTTTGATACACGAACAGATGAATACATTATTGTATGAAACGGACGCAATACTAATGATTGTTTGATACACGAACAGATGAATACATTATTGGATGAAACGGACGCAATACTAACGATTGTTTGATACACGAACAGATGAATACATTATTGGATGAAACGGACGCAATACTAATGATTGTTTGATACACGAACAGATGAATACATTATTGGATGAAACGGACACAATACTAATGATTGTTTGATACACGAACAGATGAATACATTATTGGATGAAACGGACACAATACTAATGATTGTTTGATACACGAACAGATGAATAGATTATTGGATGAAACGGACGCAATACTAATGATTGTTTGATACACGAACAGATGAATAGATTATTGGATGAAACGGACGCAATACTAATGATGGTTTGATACACGAACAGATGAATACATTATTGGATGAAACGGACACAATACTAATGATTGTTTGATACACGAACAGATGAATACATTATTGGATGAAACGGACACAATACTAATGATTGTTTGATACACGAACAGATGAATAGATTATTGGATGAAACGGACGCAATACTAATGATTGTTTGATACACGAACAGATGAATACATTATTGGATGAAACGGACGCAATACTAATGATTGTTTGATACACGAACAGATGAATACATTAGTGGATGAAACGGACGCAATACTAATGATTGTTTGATACACGAACAGATTAATACATTATTGGATGGAACGGACGCAATACTAATGATTGTTTGATACACGAACAGATGAATACATTATTGGATGGAACGGACGCAATACTAATGATTGTTTGATACACGAACAGATGAATACATTATTGGATGAAACGGACGCAATACTAATGATTGTTTGATACACGAACAGATGAATACATTATTGGATAAAACGGACGCAATACTAATGATTGTTTGATACACGAACAGATGAATACATTATTGGATGAAACGGACACAATACTAATGATTGATACACGAATAGATTAATACATTATTGGATGAAACGGACACAATACTAATGATTCTTTGATACACGAACAGATGAATACATTATTGTATGAAACGGACGCAATACTAATGATTGTTTGATACACGAACAGATGAATACATTATTGGATGAAACGGACACAATACTAATGATTTTTTGATACACGAACAGATGAATAGATTATTGGATGAAACGGACACAATACTAATGATTTTTTGATACACGAACAGATGAATACATTATTGGATAAAACGGACGCAATACTAATGATTGTTTGATACACGAACAGATGAATACATTATTGGATGAAACGGACACAATACTAATGATTGATACACGAATAGATTAATACATTATTGGATGAAACGGACGCAATACTAATGATTGTTTGATACACGAACAGATGAATACATTATTGGATGAAACGGACACAATACTAATGATTGTTTGATACACAAACAGATGAATAAATTATTGGATGAAACGGACACAATACTAATGATTTTTTGATACACGAACAGATGAATAGATTATTGGATGAAACGGACACAATACTAATGATTTTTTGATACACGAACAGATGAATACATTATTGGATGAACCGGACGCAATACTAATGATTGTTTGATACACGAACAGATGAATACATTATTGGATAAAACGGACGCAATACTAATGATTGTTTGATACACAAACAGATGAATACATTATTGGATGAAACGGACACAATACTAATGATTGTTTGATACACGAACAGATGAATACATTATTGGATGAACCGGACGCAATACTAATGATTTTTTGATACACGAACAGATGAATACATTATTGGATAAAACGGACGCAATACTAATGATTGTTTGATACACGAACAGATGAATACATTATTGGATGAAACGGACGCAATACTAATGATTGTTTGATACACGAACAGATGAATACATTATTGGATAAAATGGACGCAATACTAATGATTGTTTGATACACGAACAGATGAATACATTATTGGATGAAACGGACGCAATACTAATGATTGTTTGATACACGAACAGATGAATACATTATTGGATGAAACGGACGCAATACTAATGATTGTTTGATACATGAACAGATGAATACATTATTGGATGAAACGGACGCAATACTAATGATTGTTTGATACACGAACAGATGAATAGATTATTGGATGAAACGGACGCAATACTAATGATTGTTTGATACACAAACAGATGAATACATTATTGGATGAAACAGACGCAATACTAATGATTGTTTGATACACGAACAGATGAATACATTATTGGATGAAACGGACGCAATACTAATGATTGTTTGATACACGAACAGATGAATACATTATTGGATGAAACGGACGCAATACTAATGATTGTTTGATACACAAACAGATGAATAGATTTGTAACGGTACCAACCGGATACCAAGGGTTAACACCAGGGAACAATGTCCTGCATAGGGAATCAGCAATTCACAACCCAGCCAGTTTTCAGGTTTTAAACAGAATGAATTTTATTAAGGCTCATATGCCCAGTATTTATGCAGGTCTGACCCCCCCCAGAAGGGGGGTTGAAAGAATGTTGTACATTGAATGGAGGGAACACGCCCTTTTACATGATACAATAGAATACCTTGCTCAAGCTGATAACAATTTAAACACAGACACACACTTGTCTTTCCTTATCATCTAGGGTCTGCTCTCTGAGGTTGATTAAACAATGGACTGTGTATCAATAACATTAATGACAGTGCACAATAGCTGAACACAGTTAACTCTTTCAGTGCTGACAGAAGGGTCTGTCACATCTACATAGCACAATATACAGCCTATAGACAACCTTTCTTATGTTATAGTCCAGAAGTGGCTAGGTTTGCCACAATGCTCCCCCAGAACCAAGCCGGCATACACAGTCTGATCCCAACGGATCGGCTTGGGGATGTCCGGGGCAACAACTTTCGGCTCAAGTAGGCTACGGGGTGTTCTCCGCCATCTGCTCCAACTTGGCTCAGTACTGCCCCCACCCCAAACATGGAAGCGTCTCTTCCCGGAGGGACTGGGCTTGGGTAGTCACAGGGTTAACATCAGCGGGATCCATGGGAGCATAGGCAGAAACAAGGGGGGCCAAGTCATTTCCAAGGAGAACATCAGCAGGTAAGTCCTTCTTGACCCCCACATTCACAAGTCTAGCGCCCACTCCCCAATCCAAATGTACCCTGGCAACAGGTAGGCGGAACACAGTGCCCCCTGCTACCCTCACAGCCACAGTGTCTCCAGTGTGCTGTTTCTCAGGCACCAAGTTCTCTTGAAGCAAGGTCATGGTAGCACCAGTATCCCGTAGACAACTGACCTCCTTCCCATTCACTTTAACCCGTTGCCGGTTATTCCGGTGGGCAGCTTGCACGGGGTCTGCTTCATGTAGGCTGCCCCAGCATTCTGGCGCCTCTACGTAGCGGGCCACAGGCTGAGGATTATGTGGGATTCCGCCAGCGGGTCTTCTCCAGGACTGTGCTTGATTCGCTGCGTTTAGGGGACACTCTGGTCTTTTGTGCCCTAGTTGCTTACATCCAAAGCACCGAATAGGTTGTGAGTAGCCCCGCGAATTGAACCGGGCTCTCTGAGGGTAGTTCGTGGCCGGAGGCCGTGTGGTATAGCGGTGCGCCGGGGGTTGGTAACTGGCAGCTGCTGGGGTGACTGGGGGTCTGTACTCCACTCTAGCAGTGGGCAATCGGTATACTGCTCCCCCTGCCCCTCGTACTGCCACGGATCCGCCAGTGGGTGCTGTATCCGGCACCAAATGGGGAGCTATCAGGGTTAAAGTAGCTCCCGAATCCCGAAGTCCCTGGACCGACATCACCTCATGCAGAATTCCCAGGGGTTCCTCGGCTTGGGTGCTCAACACCTCATGAGCGGCTGGCTCCGTTTGGTAATGGTGAGCAGCCGCCCTTGGGGCCAGGTTCTGTCTGACCTGGTTCCAAGCTTGTCTGCTCCGATTTTGGGTGCACTCACGTGCCATATGTCCCCACTGCTTGCAGGTGTGGCATTGTATATTAGCCCGTCCGTTGTTAGGCTGTAGTCCATGGTGCCTCCTGGCATCAAAATGCTGGTCTGCTAATCTGGCTGCTTCGGTTAAGGTGAGGGGTTTTCGATCTCTCACCCATTCTTGGGCTTCTGGGGACAAGCCGTTAAAGAATTGCTCCAACAGCATCAGTTGTCGCAATTCTTCCATGGTGGTAGCTTGGCTGGCCTGTATCCACCCCTGAGATGCTTGATCCAGCTTGTGGGCCCACTCTGCATGGGAATCTCTTTCTGGCTTGCGCAGGCCTCTAAACTTGCGCCGGTATGCCTCTGAGGTAATGGCATATCTTTCCAAGATCGCTCTCTTCACTTTAGCGTAATCCTTGCTGTCCTCCCTGGGTACAGCGCGATACGCTTCCGCTGCCCTACCGGCTAGCTTGCCTGCTAGCACCGGCACCCATACGGACTGCTCCAAATCATGTAACTCGCACAGTCTCTCAAAATCCTGTAAATACCCATCAATCTCATCCTTCTCCTCACAAAACATTTTAAATGCATGGTATGGGATTTTGGGTCTTACTGGGTTGCTGAGTGCGTCCAAAATGGATTCTGCTCGGGAGGATGCATTCCGCGGACTGTGTGCCATCACGTACTCCTGCACATCTGCCATTACCACGGATAGCATATCCCGTGGTACAGGTTGGGGTAAAAATTCCAGCCTGGTCCTCATTTCCCTCTGGTATAGGGTCTCCTCCATGGCTGCTGGAGGCGTAGCGCTGCGAGCTCTGTCTCCCTCCATCAGCTCAGCAATTAATATAGCCTTGGGTTTGCTGCTGCCTATCTTTCCCCTGGCTTCTAGCAGTTCCTTTTACGTTTGTCTCTTTAGCTTAGAATAATCCATCTCCATTCACTTCGGTCCCTGGTACTCCTTCCATCTTAGTCAGTATTGTAGTAATCCCCCTCTTCCTGAGGTTACTGGCTTGTGTAGTTGCTCTTCTGGGCGATAAGGTTCATTCCGTCGCTTGCCACCAATTGTAACGGTACCAACCGGATACCAAGGGTTAACACCAGGGAACAATGTCCTGCATAGGGAATCAGCAATTCACAACCCAGCCAGTTTTCAGGTTTTAAACAGAATGAATTTTATTAAGGCTCATATGCCCAGTATTTATGCAGGTCTGACCCCCCCCAGAAGGGGGGTTGAAAGAATGTTGTACATTGAATGGAGGGAACACGCCCTTTTACATGATACAATAGAATACCTTGCTCAAGCTGATAACAATTTAAACACAGACACACACTTGTCTTTCCTTATCATCTAGGGTCTGCTCTCTGAGGTTGATTAAACAATGGACTGTGTATCAATAACATTAATGACAGTGCACAATAGCTGAACACAGTTAACTCTTTCAGTGCTGACAGAAGGGTCTGTCACATCTACATAGCACAATATACAGCCTATAGACAACCTTTCTTATGTTATAGTCCAGAAGTGGCTAGGTTTGCCACAAGATTATTGGATGAAACGGACGCAATACTAATGATTGTTTGATACACGAACAGATGAATAGATTATTGGATAAAACGGACGCAATACTAATGATTGTTTGATACACGAACAGATGAATACATTATTGGATGAAACGGACGCAATACTAATGATTGTTTGATACACGAACAGATGAATACATTATTGGATGGAACGGACGCAATACTAATGATTGTTTGATACACGAACAGATGAATACAATATTGGATGAAACGGACGCAATACTAATGATTGTTTGATACACGAACAGATGAATACATTATTGGATAAAACGGACGCAATACTAATGATTGTTTGATACACGAACAGATGAATACATTATTGGATGAAACGGACACAATACTAATGATTGATACACGAACAGATGAATACATTATTGGATGAAACGGACACAATACTAATGATTGTTTGATACACGAACAGATGAATACATTATTGTATGAAACGGACGCAATACTAATGATTGTTTGATACACGAACAGATGAATACATTATTGTATGAAACAGACGCAATACTAATGATTGATACACGAACAGATGAATACATTATTGGATGGAACAGACACAATACTAATGATTGTTTGATACACGAACAGATGAATACATTATTGGATGAAACGGACGCAATACTAATGATTGTTTGATACACGAACAGATGAATACATTATTGTATGAAACGGACGCAATACTAATGATTGTTTGATACACGAACAGATGAATACATTATTGGATGAAACGGACGCAATACTAATGATTGTTTGATACACGAACAGATGAATACATTATTGGATGAAACAGACGCAATACTAATGATTGTTTGATACACGAACAGATGAATACATTATTGGATGAAACGGACACAATACTAATGATTGTTTGATACACGAACAGATGAATACATTATTGGATGAAACGGACACAATACTAATGATTGTTTGATACACGAACAGATGAATAGATTATTGGATGAAACGGACGCAATACTAATGATTGTTTGATACACGAACAGATGAATACATTATTGGATGAAACAGAAAAAACTAATGATTGTTTGATACACGAACAGATGAATACATTATTGGATGAAACGGACACAATACTAATGATTGTTTGATACACGAACAGATGAATAGATTATTGGATGAAACGGACGCAATACTAATGATTGTTTGATACACGAACAGATGAATACATTATTGGATGAAACGGACGCAATACTAATGATTGTTTGATACACGAACAGATGAATACATTAGTGGATGAAACGGACGCAATACTAATGATTGTTTGATACACGAACAGATGAATACATTATTGGATGGAACGGACGCAATACTAATGATTGTTTGATACACGAACAGATGAATACATTATTGGATGGAACGGACGCAATACTAATGATTGTTTGATACACGAACAGATGAATACATTATTGGATGAAACGGACGCAATACTAATGATTGTTTGATACACGAACAGATGAATACATTATTGGATAAAACGGACGCAATACTAATGATTGTTTGATACACGAACAGATGAATACATTATTGGATGAAACGGACACAATACTAATGATTGATACACGAACAGATGAATACATTATTGGATGAAACGGACACAATACTAATGATTGTTTGATACACGAACAGATGAATACATTATTGGATGAAACGGACACAATACTAATGATTGTTTGATACACGAACATATGAATACATTATTGGATAAAACGGACGCAATACTAATGATTATTTGATACACGAACAGATGAATACATTATTGGATGTAACGGACGCAATACTAATGATTGTTTGATACACGAACAGATGAATAGATTATTGGATGAAACGGACGCAATACTAATGATTGTTTGATACACGAACAGATGAATACATTATTGGATGGAACGGACGCAATACTAATGATTGTTTGATACACGAACAGATGAATACATTATTGTATGAAACGGACGCAATACTAATGATTGTTTGATACACGAACAGATGAATAGATTATTGGATGAAACGGACGCAATACTAACGATTGTTTGATACACGAACAGATGAATACATTATTGGATGGAACGGACGCAATACTAATGATTGTTTGATACACGAACAGATGAATACATTATTGTATGAAACGGACGCAATACTAATGATTGTTTGATACACGAACAGATGAATACATTATTGTATGAAACGGACGCAATACTAATGATTGTTTGATACACGAACAGATGAATACATTATTGGATAAAATGGACGCAATACTAATGATTGTTTGATACACGAACATATGAATACATTATTGGATGAAACGGACGCAATACTAATGATTGTTTGATACACAAACAGATGAATACATTATTGGATGAAACGGACGCAATACTAATGATTGTTTGATACACGAACAGATGAATACATTATTGGATGAAACGGACGCAATACTAATGATTGTTTGATACACGAACAGATGAATACATTATTGGATGAAACGGACACAATACTAATGATTGTTTGATACACGAACAGATGAATACATTATTGGATAAAACGGACACAATACTAATGATTGTTTTTTTTTTTTTTTTTTTTTATTTTTTTAAATATTTTTATTGAGGTTATCAAATAATATAATCATGTACATACAATGCGAGAAATTACATATTGCAAACTGTTACAGTGCAATAATTTCTTAACAATAAAAGCAAAAAACATTAGAACAATAAAAGTGTTACTGTATGTATTAGAGTGAAATCCTCATTTTTTCAAGAGTTAACATTATATCCTCCAATTACCCAGGGGGACCACTCATGTGCCCTAGAAAGTAGTTAACACTATAGAGGAGGAATTCTTTCCTAAGCAGCAGTAGTATAAGTAATTATCAAATATTGTACACAAGAATGCAGCTGGCTAATTTCCTGTAGAACAGTAGAGGTCACAATAATCATAACAAGGAGCAGGCAAAATGGTAACATCTTATTAGAAAGTATAATATAATATGGTGTGTACGCCGCTCCTGCCAAAGTAAGTCCCTCAGGGACGCCCATACGCCATAAGTGTCCCTAAAGGGAGTATTATAAACAATATTATTTGTAATTAATATGGTTAAGGAATTTTGCCAAGTTATGTGAAAAAGAGAAAATAAAGTCTGCGTTCATTATGCACTGCAAGGGTTGCTGTAGGAGAGTGATGAAGGTGCGGCATAGACTAGATGAGCCGCATAGTTAACCCTCCTAACCTAGGAGGTATATTATGATATGTGGGGGGGAGGAGGGGGGTATAGATTGGTCGTGGTGAATTGTAAGGATAAGAAAGAGCATGGACCTATCTTGCCGCTAAGGTTATATAGAACCTACTTGAGAGTGAACTAATCTGTGTAACATGTGTTTGTTTGGGGGGGAAGAAAATTGTTGTGTTATGTCTGTGTGCAGATTAATAATATTGTAACAGGTAGAGTCTCGAAGGGTACTATAGGGCTGGAGTTTCCTAAAAACAGGGTGGTGTTACCTCAGTGTGAAAAAAAAGCTCCAGTGCTTATTTTCTATTTTGGAACAAGAGGTACTGGTGGATTAGGAATGCCATATCTGTGTGCAGGCTAATAAAGTCTAAATATTTGTAATTTCGAGATGCAATATGGGGCTTAAGCTCCCTCAAAACGGGGTAGTGTAGTCTCTATGAGGGTTTATTGGACCTGCCAGTAGGGTACGGGCCCTATACCCCACAGCAGGAGCCCATGCTAAACAATAAGAGAGTAAAATTTTGAGGGGCAGCACTCAGAACATATAGGCAAACAACAGGTCTCTAAGCAAGCTATAACTCCTATATTTGTGCTTATAGCGATAAGTTAATAGTTAATAAGTGTGCATACATAAATAGAATATAGGAGAGCATAATATTAATCTGTACGCTCTGTGATATAGGAAACTTAACAGCTAAGGCAGGAATTCTGCCTGAAATTAGTACTCCAAAGCCCCTACATAAAACCTTGACAATGCATTCAGACAGAGGGTAGCATTAACATAGCAAAGCTGTGTGTAGATTAGGTTAACTAAAGCTAACAAAATAGGTGGTGTAAAAGTATGTTCAGCATGAGGGGCAAAGCAATCACAAAAGCTAGCAGCTAAACACCTTGCCAATGTCATGTTTGGGAGAAGATTAACCATTTGGGAATAGTGTGGAGGATTAAGGTCCTATGTGTCTAAAACGGCAGGTTCTTATTTCTATATCATAGTCATAACAAAATCTCTTAGGTGAAATAATACCCTAGTAAATGTTGTGCCTATCCCATCTCATAGTAATTTTCCAGAAACTTGCGGCTATAATATATGAACCCTGCGTTAGGTTTAACTATAACAAAGCATGCTAAGCAGTTGATTAAGCACGTTATTAATATGAATAATTGCTCTTGCCAAAATAATTAAAGGAAAAGCATAGGCTATACTCTATTCATAAATAATATGTGTACATAGAACTAGAGGAGGAAGCATATGCAGCCTAGAGGCTAGATCAGATAGTAGATATACATAACAGCTGGTTAATAATGGTATAACAGGTCAATAACTATCAGATAGTATAAATAGGTGTAAAATTCTAACTTTAAGATCCCAGTAGGTATTAGGTCTTGGAAAAGACGGCATAAATAAATACACACTAGAAAACAGCAATAGGAATATAATAACAAGCTGACTTTTCATTAACACATATATAGCCTTTGCATGTGCTTGGAACTGTTTATTCATAATAATTGAGAGGAAAACATGTTCATTAGTAGCCACCACAGGGAACATCAGGTTGAAGTAACAATGTCCGGTGTGCTGCAAAACTTCTCAGGGCGCTGAGCCCACTAGCAGAGTTTATCCTACTTCATAATAGGACAAGCTCACAACAAAGCCAATTGGGATATGAAAGTTAGGATTTGAGTAGCTACCGGTACTCATGTGGAGCTGGGTTTGTGCCTGCAGGTTACATCTCGTGGCCCCCTGAGAGTGACAAGCCATGATAGTCATATCTCCCGGCGTGGCGGGTCTGGCGAGAGCCTTAGGAATGAGCTCAATTGTGGCAATGTAAGTCCGGTCCTTAAATTGTGGACGATGTTGGCAAAGGCCGCCTGACAGGACGTACAGTTCTGGGCATGTCAGGTAAGAGTCGGGCCGCGCTGCTGCTTTACTGGCTCTACCTTCCCGCGGCTGATCACAGGAATTGCTGCGAGTCACAACATAGGATGTTAGGCACTTCTCTGGGGCATTGTAGGCTGCAGCAACGGGTGGTAAGCTAGCTCCCGTCTCACTCACGCAGGTCATTACCTTCAAGCGCTTTTCTACCAGAGCGCTCAGAACTAAGTGCCAAGTTAGTGGCGGATTCTGTGAGCTTACAATTCTCATGCCCTCTGGGGCTGTTTTAGGCATGCGTGTATGGACGGCGTGTGCTGTGGACTCCGGTGCTGACTGCTGAGTCTTCCTAGCTCCTTGGTGTTCGAGCAAAACTCTGCACCCATCCAAAAAGGTATGCATCTGCTCTAGAATGCGATCAGCAGCCTCCATTATTAGAAGGAAGGTAAGCTCCTAGTTTAAGGCTTAGAAGTAATCGTCTTTGGACAAACTGGCTCTCTGCTTGAAGTGCCGCTTAGGCCGCAAGATGGCCACCCCCGGCTCTTTACTCGATGCTAGACGCGCCAGTCTTGAGGGGCTCCGTGTATGCAGAATCTCTCTCCTTATGATCAGTTGCAAAAGACGGCCGTGCTCTCTAAACTGCAGTATTAGTTGAATAGAGGAATAAATGAAACTCAGACGGTCATCAAAATTGTTTTTTGTATATATTATGGTCAGAGCTGTTGGGATGTGCGACCGTCTGGATCCAAAGTTGGCTCCGCCCCCAATACTAATGATTGTTTGATACACGAACAGATGAATACATTATTGGATAAAACGGACGCAATACTAATGATTGTTTGATACACGAACAGATGAATACATTATTGGATAAAACGGACGCAATACTAATGATTGTTTGATACACGAACAGATGAAAACATTATTGGATAAAACGGACGCAATACTAATGATTGATACACGAACAGATGAATACATTATTGGATGAAACGGACGCAATACTAATGATTGATACACGAACAGATGAATACATTATTGGATGGAACAGACACAATACTAATGATTGTTTGATACACGAACAGATGAATACATTATTGGATGAAACGGACGCAATACTAATGATTGTTTGATACACGAACAGATGAATACATTATTGTATGAAACGGACGCAATACTAATGATTGTTTGATACACGAACAGATGAATACATTATTGGATGAAACGGACACAATACTAATGATTGTTTGATACACGAACAGATGAATACATTATTGGATGAAACGGACACAATACTAATGATTGTTTGATACACGAACAGATGAATAGATTATTGGATGAAACGGATGCAATACTAATGATTGTTTGATACACGAACAGATGAATAGATTATTGGATGAAACGGACGCAATACTAATGATGGTTTGATACACGAACAGATGAATACATTATTGGATGAAACGGACACAATACTAATGATTGTTTGATACACGAACAGATGAATACATTATTGGATGAAACGGACACAATACTAATGATTGTTTGATACACGAACAGATGAATAGATTATTGGATGAAACGGACGCAATACTAATGATTGTTTGATACACGAACAGATGAATACATTATTGGATGAAACGGACGCAATACTAATGATTGTTTGATACACGAACAGATGAATACATTAGTGGATGAAACGGACGCAATACTAATGATTGTTTGATACACGAACAGATTAATACATTATTGGATGGAACGGACGCAATACTAATGATTGTTTGATACACGAACAGATGAATACATTATTGGATGGAACGGACGCAATACTAATGATTGTTTGATACACGAACAGATGAATACATTATTGTATGAAACGGACGCAATACTAATGATTGTTTGATACACGAACAGATGAATACATTATTGGATAAAACGGACGCAATACTAATGATTGTTTGATACACGAACAGATGAATACATTATTGGATGAAACGGACACAATACTAATGATTGATACACGAATAGATTAATACATTATTGGATGAAACGGACACAATACTAATGATTGTTTGATACACGAACAGATGAATACATTATTGTATGAAACGGACGCAATACTAATGATTGTTTGATACACGAACAGATGAATACATTATTGGATGAAACGGACACAATACTAATGATTGTTTGATACACGAACAGATGAATACATTATTGGATAAAACGAACGCAATACTAATGATTGTTTGATACACGAACAGATGAATACATTATTGGATGAAACGGACACAATACTAATGATTGTTTGATACACGAACAGATGAATAGATTATTGGATGAAACGGACGCAATACTAATGATTGTTTGATACACGAACAGATGAATACATTATTGGATGAAACGGACGCAATACTAATGATTGTTTGATACACGAACAGATGAATACATTATTGGATGAAACGGACGCAATACTAATGATTGTTTGATACACGAACAGATGAATACATTATTGGATGAAACGGACGCAATACTAATGATTGTTTGATACACGAACAGATGAATACATTATTGGATGAAACGGACGCAATACTAATGATTGTTTGATACACGAACAGATGAATACATTATTGGATGAAACGGACGCAATACTAATGATTGTTTGATACACGAACAGATGAATACATTATTGGATGAAACGGACGCAATACTAATGATTGTTTGATACACGAACAGATGAATACATTATTGGATGAAACGGACGCAATACTAATGATTGTTTGATACACGAACAGATGAATACATTATTGGATGAAACGGACGCAATACTAATGATTGTTTGATACACGAACAGATGAATACATTATTGGATGAAACGGACGCAATACTAATGATTGTTTGATACACGAACAGATGAATACATTATTGGATGAAACGGACGCAATACTAATGATTGTTTGATACACGAACAGATGAATACATTATTGGATGAAACGGACGCAATACTAATGATTGTTTGATACACGAACAGATGAATACATTATTGGATGAAACGGACGCAATACTAATGATTGTTTGATACACGAACAGATGAATACATTATTGGATGAAACGGACGCAATACTAATGATTGTTTGATACACGAACAGATGAATACATTATTGGATGAAACGGACGCAATACTAATGATTGTTTGATACACGAACAGATGAATACATTATTGGATGAAACGGACGCAATACTAATGATTGTTTGATACACGAACAGATGAATACATTATTGGATGAAACGGACGCAATACTAATGATTGTTTGATACACGAACAGATGAATACATTATTGGATGAAACGGACGCAATACTAATGATTGTTTGATACACGAACAGATGAATACATTATTGGATGAAACGGACGCAATACTAATGATTGTTTGATACACGAACAGATGAATACATTATTGGATGAAACGGACGCAATACTAATGATTGTTTGATACACGAACAGATGAATACATTATTGGATGAAACGGACGCAATACTAATGATTGTTTGATACACGAACAGATGAATACATTATTGGATGAAACGGACGCAATACTAATGATTGTTTGATACACGAACAGATGAATACATTATTGGATGAAACGGACGCAATACTAATGATTGTTTGATACACGAACAGATGAATACATTATTGGATGAAACGGACGCAATACTAATGATTGTTTGATACACGAACAGATGAATACATTATTGGATGAAACGGACGCAATACTAATGATTGTTTGATACACGAACAGATGAATACATTATTGGATGAAACGGACGCAATACTAATGATTGTTGATACACGAACAGATGAATACATTATTGGATGAAACGGACGACAATACTAATGATTGTTTGATACACGAACAGATGAATACATTATTGGATGAAACGGACGCAATACTAATGATTGTTTGATACACGAACAGATGAATACATTATTGGATGAAACGGACGCAATACTAATGATTGTTTGATACACGAACAGATGAATACATTATTGGATGAAACGGACGCAATACTAATGATTGTTTGATACACGAACAGATGAATACATTATTGGATGAAACGGACGCAATACTAATGATTGTTTGATACACGAACAGATGAATACATTATTGGATGAAACGGACGCAATACTAATGATTGTTTGATACACGAACAGATGAATACATTATTGGATGAAACGGACGCAATACTAATGATTGTTTGATACACGAACAGATGAATACATTATTGGATGAAACGGACGCAATACTAATGATTGTTTGATACACGAACAGATGAATACATTATTGGATGAAACGGACGCAATACTAATGATTGTTTGATACACGAACAGATGAATACATTATTGGATGAAACGGACACAATACTAATGATTGTTTGATACACGAACAGATGAATACATTATTGGATGAAACGGACGCAATACTAATGATTGTTTGATACACGAACAGATGAATACATTATTGGATGAAACGGACGCAATACTAATGATTGTTTGATACACGAACAGATGAATACATTATTGGATGAAACGGACACAATACTAATGATTGTTTGATACACGAACAGATGAATACATTATTGGATGAAACGGACGCAATACTAATGATTGTTTGATACACGAACAGATGAATAGATTATTGGATGAAACGGACGCAATACTAATGATTGTTTGATACACGAACAGATGAATACATTATTGGATGAAACGGACGCAATACTAATGATTGTTTGATACACGAACAGATGAATACATTATTGGATGAAACGGACGCAATACTAATGATTGTTTGATACACGAACAGATGAATACATTATTGGATGAAACGGACGCAATACTAATGATTGTTTGATACACGAACAGATGAATACATTATTGGATGAAACGGACGCAATACTAATGATTGTTTGATACACGAACAGATGAATACATTATTGGATGAAACGGACGCAATACTAATGATTGTTTGATACACGAACAGATGAATACATTATTGGATGAAACGGACGCAATACTAATGATTGTTTGATACACGAACAGATGAATACATTATTGGATGAAACGGACGCAATACTAATGATTGTTTGATACACGAACAGATGAATACATTATTGGATGAAACGGACGCAATACTAATGATTGTTTGATACACGAACAGATGAATACATTATTGGATGAAACGGACGCAATACTAATGATTGTTTGATACACGAACAGATGAATAGATTATTGGATGAAACGGACGCAATACTAATGATTGTTTGATACACGAACAGATGAATACATTATTGGATGAAACGGACGCAATACTAATGATTGTTTGATACACGAACAGATGAATAGATTATTGGATGAAACGGACGCAATACTAATGATTGTTTGATACACAAACAGATGAATACATTATTGGATGAAACGGACGCAATACTAATGATTGTTTGATACACGAACAGATGAATACATTAGTGGATGAAACGGACGCAATACTAATGATTGTTTGATACACGAACAGATGAATACATTATTGGATGGAACGGACGCAATACTAATGATTGTTTGATACACGAACAGATGAATACATTATTGGATGGAACGGACGCAATACTAATGATTGTTTGATACACGAACAGATGAATACATTATTGGATGAAACGGACGCAATACTAATGATTGTTTGATACACGAACAGATGAATACATTATTGGATAAAACGGACGCAATACTAATGATTGTTTGATACACGAACAGATGAATACATTATTGGATGAAACGGACACAATACTAATGATTGATACACGAACAGATGAATACATTATTGGATGAAACGGACACAATACTAATGATTGTTTGATACACGAACAGATAAATACATTATTGTATGAAACGGACGCAATACTAATGATTGTTTGATACACGAACAGATGAATACATTATTGGATGAAACGGACACAATACTAATGATTGTTTGATACACGAACAGATGAATACATTATTGGATAAAACGGACGCAATACTAATGATTGTTTGATACACGAACAGATGAATACATTATTGGATGTAACGGACACAATACTAATGATTGTTTGATACACGAACAGATGAATAGATTATTGGATGAAACGGACGCAATACTAATGATTGTTTGATACACGAACAGATGAATACATTATTGGATGGAACGGACGCAATACTAATGATTGTTTGATACACGAACAGATGAATACATTATTGTATGAAACGGACGCAATACTAATGATTGTTTGATACACGAACAGATGAATACATTATTGTATGAAACGGACGCAATACTAATGATTGTTTGATACACGAACAGATGAATACATTATTGGATAAAATGGACGCAATACTAATGATTGTTTGATACACGAACAGATGAATACATTATTGGATGAAACGGACGCAATACTAATGATTGTTTGATACACGAACAGATGAATATATTATTGGATGAAACGGACGCAATACTAATGATTGTTTGATACACGAACAGATGAATACATTATTGGATAAAACGGACGCAATACTAATGATTGTTTGATACACGAACAGATGAATAGATTATTGGATGAAACGGACGCAATACTAATGATTGTTTGATACACGAACAGATGAATAGATTATTGGATAAAACGGACGCAATACTAATGATTGTTTGATACACGAACAGATGAAAGATTATTGGATGAAACGGACGCAATACTAATGATTGTTTGATACACGAACAGATGAATACATTATTGGATGAAACGGACGCAATACTAATGATTGTTTGATACACGAACAGATGAATAGATTATTGGATGAAACGGACGCAATACTAATGATTGTTTGATACACGAACAGATGAATAGATTATTGGATAAAACGGACGCAATACTAATGATTGTTTGATACACGAACAGATGAATACATTATTGGATGAAACGGAACCAATACTAATGATTGTTTGATACACGAACAGATGAATACATTATTGGATGAAACGGACGCAATACTAATGATTGTTTGATACACGAACAGATGAATACATTATTGGATGAAACGGACGCAATACTAATGATTGTTTGATACACGAACAGATGAATACATTATTGGATAAAACGGACGCAATACTAATGATTGTTTGATACACGAACAGATGAATACATTATTGGATGAAACGGACACAATACTAATGATTGATACACGAACAGATGAATACATTATTGGATGAAACGGACACAATACTAATGATTGTTTGATACACGAACAGATGAATACATTATTGGATGAAACGGACGCAATACTAATGATTGTTTGATACACGAACAGATGAATACATTATTGGATGAAACGGACGCAATACTAATGATTGATACACGAACAGATGAATACATTATTGGATGGAACAGACACAATACTAATGATTGTTTGATACACGAACAGATGAATACATTATTGGATGAAACGGACGCAATACTAATGATTGTTTGATACACGAACAGATGAATACATTATTGTATGAAACGGACGCAATACTAATGATTGTTTGATACACGAACAGATGAATACTGTAACGGTACCAACCGGATACCAAGGGTTAACACCAGGGAACAATGTCCTGCATAGGGAATCAGCAATTCACAACCCAGCCAGTTTTCAGGTTTTAAAAACAGAATGGACTTTATTAAGGCTCATATGCCCAGTATTATGCAGGTCTGGACCCCCCCCAGAAGGGGTGGTTGAAAGAATGTTGTACATTAGATGAAGGGAACACACCCTTGACATGATACAAATAGATTTACCTTGCTTAAGCTGATAACAATTTAAACACAAGATACATTTGGCTTTTCTTATCACCTAAGCATTTGCTCTCTGAGGGTGATTAAACAATGGACTGCTTGTATTAATAACATTAATGACAGTGCACATAGCTTGAGGCTAAAGCTGAACACAGTTAACTCTTTCAGTGCTTGACAGAAGGGTCTGTCACATCTACATAGCACAATATACAGCCTATAGACAAGCTTTCTTACGTTATAGTCCAGAAGTGGCTAGGTTTGCCACAATGCTCCCCCAGAACCAAGCCGGCATACACAGTCTGATCCCAACGGATCGGCTTGGGGATGTCCGGGGCAACTTTCGGCTCAAGTATGCTACGGGGTGTTTCTCCGCCATCTGCTCCAACTTGGCTCAGTACTGCCCCCCCACCCCAAACATGGAAGCGTCCTCTTCCCAGAGGGACTGGGCTTGGGTAGTCACAGGGTTAACCTCAGCGGGATCATGGGAGCATAGGCAGAAACAAGGGGGGGCCAAGTCATTTCCAAGGAGAACATCAGCAGGTAAGTCCTTCTTGACCCCCCCCCACATTCACAAGTCTAGCGCCCACCTCCCCCAATCCAAATGTACCCTGGCAACAGGTAGGCGGAACACAGTGCCCCCTGCTACCCTCACAGCCAATTGTGTCTCTCCAGTGTGCTGTTTCTCAGACACCAAGTTCTCTTGAAG